>NW_028188041.1:0-142000 GCF_964204655.1 Triturus cristatus
CGGTTTAAGGGGTGAGTATATCTCACTCCATCCTTCACACTAACTCTACCACACTCTAAATGTATAGAAGGCGGCTCTCTGGATGTACTGGCGGTATTAAGCATGAGTGCGTCTAACACCATCCTTCGCTCTGTAAGCACTGGCGGTTTAAGGGGTGAGTATATCTCACTCGATCCTTCACACTAACTCTACCACACTCTAAATGTATAGAAGGCGGCTCTCTGGATGTACTGGCGAGTTAAGCATGAGTGCATCTAACACCATCCTTCGCTCTGTAAGCACTGGCGGTTTAAGGGGTGAGTATATCTCACTCCATCCTTCACACTAACTCTACCACACTCTAAATGTATAGAAGGCGACTCTCTGGATGTACTGGCGTGTTAAACATGAGTGCATCCATCACCATCCTTCACTTTATTAGCACTGGCGGTTTAAGGGGTGAGTATATCTCACTCCATCATTCACACTAACTCTACCACACTCTAAATGTATAGAAGGCGGCTCTCTGGGTGCACTGGCGGTGTTAAGCATGAGTGCATCTAACACCATCCTTCGCTCTGTAAGCACTGGCAGTGTGAGGGGTGAGTATATCTCACTCCATCCTTCACACTAACTCTACCACACTCTAAATGTATAGAAGGCAGCTCTCTGGATGCAGTGGCGAGTTAAGCATGAGTGCATCTAACACCATCCTTCGCTCTGTAAGCACTGGCAGTGTGAGGGGTGAGAATATCTCACTCCATCCTTCACACTAACTCTACCACACTCTAAATGTATAGAAGGCGGCTCTCTGGATGTACTGGCGGTGTTAAGCATGAGTGCATCTAACACCATCCTTCGCTCTGTAAGCACTGGCAGTGTGAGGGGTGAGTATATCTCACTCCATCCTTCACACTAACTCTACCACACTCTAAATGTATAGAAGGCGGCTCTCTGGATGCACTGGTGTGTTAAGCATGAGTGCATCTAACACCATCCTTCGCTCTGTAAGCACTGGCAGTGTGAGGGGTGAGTATATCTCACTCCATCCTTCACACTAACTCTACCACACTCTAAATGTATAGAAGGCGGCTCTCTGGATGCACTGGCGGTGTTAAGCATGAGTGCATCTAACACCATCCTTCGCTCTGTAAGCATTGGCGGTTTAAGGGGTGAGTATATCTCACTCCATCCTTCACACTAACTCTACCACACTCTAAATGTAAAAAAAGGCGGCTCTCTGGGTGCACTGGCGTGTTAAGCATGAGTGCATCTAACACCATCCTTCACTCTGTAAGCACTGGCGGTTTAAGGGGTGATTATATCTCACTCCATCCTTCACACTAACTCTACCACACTGTAAATGTATAGAAGGCGGCTCTCAGGGTGCACTGGCGTGTTAAGCATGAGTGCATCTAACACCAGCAATCTCTCTGTAAGCACTGGCAGTGTAAGGGGTGAGTATATCTCGCTCCATCCTTCACACTAACTCTACCACACTCTAAATGTATAGAAGGCGGCTCTCTGGATGCACTGGCGTGTTAAGCATGAGTGCATCTAACACCATCCTTCGCTCTGTAAGCACTGGCAGTGTGAGGGGTGAGTATATCTCACTCCATCCTTCACACTAACTCTACCACACTCTAAATGAATAGAAGACGGCTCTCTGGATGCACTGGCGGTGTTAAGCATGAGTGCATCTAACACCATCCTTCGCTCTGTAAGTACTGGCGGGGTGAGTATATCTCACTCTATCCTTCACACTAACTCTACCACACTCTAAATGTATAGAAGGCGGCTCTCAGGATGTACTGGCGGTGTTAAGCATGAGTGCGTCTAACACCATCCTTCGCTCTGTAAGCACTGGCGGTTTAAGGGGTGAGTATATCTCACTCCATCCTTCACACTAACTCTACCACACTCTAAATGTATAGAAGGCGGCTCTCTGGATGTACTGGCGTGTTAAGCATGAGTGCATCTAACACCATCCTTCGCTCTGTAAGCACTGGCGGTTTAAGGGGTGAGTATATCTCACTCCATCCTTCACACTAACTCTACCACACTGTAAATGTATAGAAGGCGGCTCTCTGGATGTACTGGCGGTGTTAAGCATGAGTGCATCTAACACCATCCTTTGCTCTGTAAGCACTGGCAGTGTGAGGGGTGAGTATATCCCGCTCCATCCTTCACACTAACTCTACTGCACTCTAAATGTATAGAAGGCGGCTCTCTGGATGTACTGGCGTGTTAAGCATGAGTGCATCTAACACCATCCTTCGCTCTGTAAGCACTGGCGGTTTAAAGGGTGAGTAGATCTAACTCCATCCTTCACACTAACTCTACCACACTCTAAATGTAAAAAAAGGCGGCTCTCTGGGTGCACTGGCGTGTTAAGCATGAGTGCTTTTAACACCATCCTTCGCTCTGTAAGCACTGGCGGTTTAAGGGGTGAGTATATCTCACTCCATCCTTCACACTAACTCTATCACACTCTAAATATATAGAAGGCGGCCCTCTGGATGTACTGGCGGTGTTAAGCATGAGTGCATCTAACACCATCCTTTGCTCTGTAAGCACTGGCTTGAGGGGTGAGTTTATCTCACTCCATCCTTCACACTAACTCTACCACACTCTAAATGTATAGAAGGCGGCTCTCTGGATGTACTGGCGGTATTAAGCATGAGTGCGTCTAACACCATCCTTCGCTCTGTAAGCACTGGCGGTTTAAGGGGTGAGTATATCTCACTCGATCCTTCACACTAACTCTACCACACTCTAAATGTATAGAAGGCGGCTCTCTGGATGTACTGGCGAGTTAAGCATGAGTGCATCTAACACCATCCTTCGCTCTGTAAGCACTGGCGGTTTAAGGGGTGAGTATATCTCACTCCATCCTTCACACTAACTCTACCACACTCTAAATGTATAGAAGGCGACTCTCTGGATGTACTGGCGTGTTAAACATGAGTGCATCCATCACCATCCTTCACTTTATTAGCACTGGCGGTTTAAGGGGTGAGTATATCTCACTCCATCATTCACACTAACTCTACCACACTCTAAATGTATAGAAGGCGGCTCTCTGGGTGCACTGGCGGTGTTAAGCATGAGTGCATCTAACACCATCCTTCGCTCTGTAAGCACTGGCAGTGTGAGGGGTGAGTATATCTCACTCCATCCTTCACACTAACTCTACCACACTCTAAATGTATAGAAGGCAGCTCTCTGGATGCAGTGGCGAGTTAAGCATGAGTGCATCTAACACCATCCTTCGCTCTGTAAGCACTGGCAGTGTGAGGGGTGAGAATATCTCACTCCATCCTTCACACTAACTCTACCACACTCTAAATGTATAGAAGGCGGCTCTCTGGATGTACTGGCGGTGTTAAGCATGAGTGCATCTAACACCATCCTTCGCTCTGTAAGCACTGGCAGTGTGAGGGGTGAGTATATCTCACTCCATCCTTCACACTAACTCTACCACACTCTAAATGTATAGAAGGCGGCTCTCTGGATGCACTGGTGTGTTAAGCATGAGTGCATCTAACACCATCCTTCACTCTGTAAGCACTGGCGGTTTAAGGGGTGATTATATCTCACTCCATCCTTCACACTAACTCTACCACACTGTAAATGTATAGAAGGCGGCTCTCAGGGTGCACTGGCGTGTTAAGCATGAGTGCATCTAACACCAGCAATCTCTCTGTAAGCACTGGCAGTGTAAGGGGTGAGTATATCTCGCTCCATCCTTCACACTAACTCTACCACACTCTAAATGTATAGAAGGCGGCTCTCTGGATGTACTGGCGGTGTTAAGCATGAGTGCGTCTAACACCATCCTTCGCTCTGTAAGCACTGGCGGTTTAAGGGGTGAGTATATCTCGCTCCATCCTTCACACTAACTCTACCACACTCTAAATGTATAGAAGGCGGCTCTCTGGATGTACTGGCGGTGTTAAGCATGAGTGCATCTAACACCATCCTTTGCTCTGTAAGCACTGGCTTGAGGGGTGAGTATATCTCACTCCATCCTTCACACTAACTCTACCACACTCTAAATGTATAGAAGGCGGCTCTCTGGATGTACTGGCGGTGTTAAGCATGAGAGCGTCTAACACCATCCTTCGCTCTGTAAGCACTGGCGGTTTAAGGGGTGAGTATATCTCACTCGATCCTTCACACTAACTCTACCACACTCTAAATGTATAGAAGGCGGCTCTCTGGATGTACAGGCAAGTTAAACATGAGTGCATCTAACACCATCCTTCGCTCTGTAAGAAATGGCGGTTTAAGGGGTGAGTATATCTCACTCCATCCTTCACACTAACTCTACCACACTCTAAATGTATAGAAGGCGGCTCTCTGGATGTACTGGCGTGTTAAGCATGAGTGCATCTAACACCATCCTTCGCTCTGTAAGCACTGGCGGTTTAAGGGGTGAGTATATCTCACTCCATCCTTCACACTAACTCTACCACACTGTAAATGTATAGAAGGCGGCTCTCTGGATGTACTGGCGGTGTTAAGCATGAGTGCATCTAACACCATCCTTTGCTCTGTAAGCACTGGCAGTGTAAGGGGTGAGTATATCTCGCTCCATCCTTCACACTAACTCTACGACACTCTAAATGTAAAAAAAGGCGGCTCTCTGGGTGCACTGGCGTGTTAAGCATGAGTGCTTTTAACACCATCCTTCGCTCTGTAAGCACTGGCGGTTTAAGGGGTGAGTATATCTCACTCCATCCTTCACACTAACTCTATCACACTCTAAATATATAGAAGGTGGCCCTCTGGATGTACTGGCGGTGTTAAGCATGAGTGCATCTAACACCATCCTTTGCTCTGTAAGCACTGGCTTGAGGGGTGAGTATATCTCACTCCATCCTTCACACTAACTCTACCACACTCTAAATGTATAGAAGGCGGCTCTCTGGATGTACTGGCGGTATTAAGCATGAGTGCGTCCAACACCATCCTTCGCTCTGTAAGCACTGGCGGTTTAAGGGGTGAGTATATCTCACTCGATCCTTCACACTAACTCTACCACACTCTAAATGTATAGAAGGCGGCTCTCTGGATGTACTGGCGAGTTAAGCATGAGTGCATCTAACACCATCCTTCGCTCTGTAAGCACTGGCAGTGTGAGGGGTGAGTATATCTCACTCCATCCTTCACACTAACTCTACCACACTCTAAATATATAGAAGGCGGCCCTCTGGATGTACTGGCGGTGTTAAGCATGAGTGCATCTAACACCATCCTTTGCTCTGTAAGCACTGGCGGTTTAAGGGGTGAGTATATCTCACTCCATCCTTCACACTAACTCTACCACACTCTAAATGTATAGAAGGCGGCTCTCTGGATGTACTGGCGGTATTAAGCATGAGTGCGTCTAACACCATCCTTCGCTCTGTAAGCACTGGCGGTTTAAGGGGTGAGTATATCTCACTCGATCCTTCACACTAACTCTACCACACTCTAAATGTATAGAAGGCGGCTCTCTGGATGTACTGGCGAGTTAAGCATGAGTGCATCTAACACCATCCTTCGCTCTGTAAGCACTGGCGGTTTAAGGGGTGAGTATATCTCACTCCATCCTTCACACTAACTCTACCACACTCTAAATGTATAGAAGGCGACTCTCTGGATGTACTGGCGTGTTAAACATGAGTGCATCCATCACCATCCTTCACTTTATTAGCACTGGCGGTTTAAGGGGTGAGTATATCTCACTCCATCATTCACACTAACTCTACCACACTCTAAATGTATAGAAGGCGGCTCTCTGGGTGCACTGGCGGTGTTAAGCATGAGTGCATCTAACACCATCCTTCGCTCTGTAAGCACTGGCAGTGTGAGGGGTGAGTATATCTCACTCCATCCTTCACACTAACTCTACCACACTCTAAATGTATAGAAGGCAGCTCTCTGGATGCAGTGGCGAGTTAAGCATGAGTGCATCTAACACCATCCTTCGCTCTGTAAGCACTGGCAGTGTGAGGGGTGAGAATATCTCACTCCATCCTTCACACTAACTCTACCACACTCTAAATGTATAGAAGGCGGCTCTCTGGATGTACTGGCGGTGTTAAGCATGAGTGCATCTAACACCATCCTTCGCTCTGTAAGCACTGGCAGTGTGAGGGGTGAGTATATCTCACTCCATCCTTCACACTAACTCTACCACACTCTAAATGTATAGAAGGCGGCTCTCTGGATGCACTGGTGTGTTAAGCATGAGTGCATCTAACACCATCCTTCGCTCTGTAAGCACTGGCAGTGTGAGGGGTGAGTATATCTCACTCCATCCTTCACACTAACTATACCACACTCTAAATGTATAGAAGGCGGCTCTCTGGATGCACTGGCGGTGTTAAGCATGAGTGCATCTAACACCATCCTTCGCTCTGTAAGCATTGGCGGTTTAAGGGGTGAGTATATCTCACTCCATCCTTCACACTAACTCTACCACACTCTAAATGTAAAAAAAGGCGGCTCTCTGGGTGCACTGGCGTGTTAAGCATGAGTGCATCTAACACCATCCTTCACTCTGTAAGCACTGGCGGTTTAAGGGGTGATTATATCTCACTCCATCCTTCACACTAACTCTACCACACTGTAAATGTATAGAAGGCGGCTCTCAGGGTGCACTGGCGTGTTAAGCATGAGTGCATCTAACACCAGCAATCTCTCTGTAAGCACTGGCAGTGTAAGGGGTGAGTATATCTCGCTCCATCCTTCACACTAACTCTACCACACTCTAAATGTATAGAAGGCGGCTCTCTGGATGCACTGGCGTGTTAAGCATGAGTGCATCTAACACCATACTTCGCTCTGTAAGCACTGGCAGTGTGAGGGGTGAGTATATCTCACTCCATCCTTCACACTAACTCTACCACACTCTAAATGAATAGAAGACGGCTCTCTGGATGCACTGGCGGTGTTAAGCATGAGTGCATCTAACACCATCCTTCGCTCTGTAAGTACTGGCGGGGTGAGTATATCTCACTCTATCCTTCACACTAACTCTACCACACTCTAAATGTATAGAAGGCGGCTCTCAGGATGTACTGGCGGTGTTAAGCATGAGTGCGTCTAACACCATCCTTCGCTCTGTAAGCACTGGCGGTTTAAGGGGTGAGTATATCTCACTCCATCCTTCACACTAACTCTACCACACTCTAAATGTATAGAAGGCGGCTCTCTGGATGTACTGGCGTGTTAAGCATGAGTGCATCTAACACCATCCTTCGCTCTGTAAGCACTGGCGGTTTAAGGGGTGAGTATATCTCACTCCATCCTTCACACTAACTCTACCACACTGTAAATGTATAGAAGGCGGCTCTCTGGATGTACTGGCGGTGTTAAGCATGAGTGCATCTAACACCATCCTTTGCTCTGTAAGCACTGGCAGTGTGAGGGGTGAGTATATCCCGCTCCATCCTTCACACTAACTCTACTGCACTCTAAATGTATAGAAGGCGGCTCTCTGGATGTACTGGCGTGTTAAGCATGAGTGCATCTAACACCATCCTTCGCTCTGTAAGCACTGGCGGTTTAAAGGGTGAGTAGATCTAACTCCATCCTTCACACTAACTCTACCACACTCTAAATGTAAAAAAAGGCGGCTCTCTGGGTGCACTGGCGTGTTAAGCATGAGTGCTTTTAACACCATCCTTCGCTCTGTAAGCACTGGCGGTTTAAGGGGTGAGTATATCTCACTCCATCCTTCACACTAACTCTATCACACTCTAAATATATAGAAGGCGGCCCTCTGGATGTACTGGCGGTGTTAAGCATGAGTGCATCTAACACCATCCTTTGCTCTGTAAGCACTGGCTTGAGGGGTGAGTTTATCTCACTCCATCCTTCACACTAACTCTACCACACTCTAAATGTATAGAAGGCGGCTCTCTGGATGTACTGGCGGTATTAAGCATGAGTGCGTCTAACACCATCCTTCGCTCTGTAAGCACTGGCGGTTTAAGGGGTGAGTATATCTCACTCGATCCTTCACACTAACTCTACCACACTCTAAATGTATAGAAGGCGGCTCTCTGGATGTACTGGCGAGTTAAGCATGAGTGCATCTAACACCATCCTTCGCTCTGTAAGCACTGGCGGTTTAAGGGGTGAGTATATCTCACTCCATCCTTCACACTAACTCTACCACACTCTAAATGTATAGAAGGCGACTCTCTGGATGTACTGGCGTGTTAAACATGAGTGCATCCATCACCATCCTTCACTTTATTAGCACTGGCGGTTTAAGGGGTGAGTATATCTCACTCCATCATTCACACTAACTCTACCACACTCTAAATGTATAGAAGGCGGCTCTCTGGGTGCACTGGCGGTGTTAAGCATGAGTGCATCTAACACCATCCTTCGCTCTGTAAGCACTGGCAGTGTGAGGGGTGAGTATATCTCACTCCATCCTTCACACTAACTCTACCACACTCTAAATGTATAGAAGGCAGCTCTCTGGATGCAGTGGCGAGTTAAGCATGAGTGCATCTAACACCATCCTTCGCTCTGTAAGCACTGGCAGTGTGAGGGGTGAGAATATCTCACTCCATCCTTCACACTAACTCTACCACACTCTAAATGTATAGAAGGCGGCTCTCTGGATGTACTGGCGGTGTTAAGCATGAGTGCATCTAACACCATCCTTCGCTCTGTAAGCACTGGCAGTGTGAGGGGTGAGTATATCTCACTCCATCCTTCACACTAACTCTACCACACTCTAAATGTATAGAAGGCGGCTCTCTGGATGCACTGGTGTGTTAAGCATGAGTGCATCTAACACCATCCTTCACTCTGTAAGCACTGGCGGTTTAAGGGGTGATTATATCTCACTCCATCCTTCACACTAACTCTACCACACTGTAAATGTATAGAAGGCGGCTCTCAGGGTGCACTGGCGTGTTAAGCATGAGTGCATCTAACACCAGCAATCTCTCTGTAAGCACTGGCAGTGTAAGGGGTGAGTATATCTCGCTCCATCCTTCACACTAACTCTACCACACTCTAAATGTATAGAAGGCGGCTCTCTGGATGTACTGGCGGTGTTAAGCATGAGTGCGTCTAACACCATCCTTCGCTCTGTAAGCACTGGCGGTTTAAGGGGTGAGTATATCTCACTCCATCCTTCACACTAACTCTACCACACTCTAAATGTATAGAAGGCGGCTCTCTGGATGTACTGGCGTGTTAAGCATGAGTGCATCTAACACCATCCTTCGCTCTGTAAGCACTGGCGGTTTAAGGGGTGAGTATATCTCACTCCATCCTTCACACTAACTCTACCACACTGTAAATGTATAGAAGGCGGCTCTCTGGATGTACTGGCGGTGTTAAGCATGAGTGCATCTAACACCATCCTTTGCTCTGTAAGCACTGGCAGTGTGAGGGGTGAGTATATCCCGCTCCATCCTTCACACTAACTCTACTGCACTCTAAATGTATAGAAGGCGGCTCTCTGGATGTACTGGCGTGTTAAGCATGAGTGCATCTAACACCATCCTTCGCTCTGTAAGCACTGGCGGTTTAAAGGGTGAGTAGATCTCACTCCATCCTTCACACTAACTCTACCACACTCTAAATGTAAAAAAAGGCGGCTCTCTGGGTGCACTGGCGTGTTAAGCATGAGTGCTTTTAACACCATCCTTCGCTCTGTAAGCACTGGCGGTTTAAGGGGTGAGTATATCTCACTCCATCCTTCACACTAACTCTATCACACTCTAAATATATAGAAGGCGGCCCTCTGGATGTACTGGCGGTGTTAAGCATGAGTGCATCTAACACCATCCTTTGCTCTGTAAGCACTGGCTTGAGGGGTGAGTTTATCTCACTCCATCCTTCACACTAACTCTACCACACTCTAAATGTATAGAAGGCGGCTCTCTGGATGTACTGGCGGTGTTAAGCATGAGTGCGTCTAACACAATCCTTCGCTCTGTAAGCACTGGCGGTTTAAGGGGTGAGTATATCTCACTCGATCCTTCACACTAACTCTACCACACTCTAAATGTATAGAAGGCGGCTCTCTGGATGTACAGGCAAGTTAAACATGAGTGCATCTAACACCATCCTTCGCTCTGTAAGAAATGGCGGTTTAAGGGGTGAGTATATCTCACTCCATCCTTCACACTAACTCTACCACACTCTAAATGTATAGAAGGCGGCTCTCTGGATGTACTGGCGTGTTAAGCATGAGTGCATCTAACACCATCCTTCGCTCTGTAAGCACTGGCGGTTTAAGGGGTGAGTATATCTCACTCCATCCTTCACACTAACTCTACCACACTGTAAATGTATAGAAGGCGGCTCTCTGGATGTACTGGCGGTGTTAAGCATGAGTGCATCTAACACCATCCTTTGCTCTGTAAGCACTGGCAGTGTGAGGGGTGAGTATATCCTGCTCCATCCTTCACACTAACTCTACTGCACTCTAAATGTATAGAAGGCGGCTCTCTGGATGTACTGGCGTGTTAAGCATGAGTGCATCTAACACCATCCTTCGCTCTGTAAGCACTGGTGGTTTAAAGGGTGAGTAGATCTCACTCCATCCTTCACACTAACTCTACCACACTCTAAATGTAAAAAAAGGCGGCTCTCTGGGTGCACTGGCGTGTTAAGCATGAGTGCTTTTAACACCATCCTTCGCTCTGTAAGCACTGGCGGTTTAAGGGGTGAGTATATCTCACTCCATCCTTCACACTAACTCTATCACACTCTAAATATATAGAAGGCGGCCCTCTGGATGTACTGGCGGTGTTAAGCATGAGTGCATCTAACACCATCCTTTGCTCTGTAAGCACTGGCTTGAGGGGTGAGTATATCTCACTCCATCCTTCACACTAACTCTACCACACTCTAAATGTATAGAAGGCGGCTCTCTGGATGTACTGGCGGTATTAAGCATGAGTGCGTCCAACACCATCCTTCGCTCTGTAAGCACTGGCGGTTTAAGGGGTGAGTATATCTCACTCAATCCTTCACACTAACTCTACCACACTCTAAATGTATAGAAGGCGGCTCTCTGGATGTACTGGCGACTTAAGCATGAGTGCATCTAACACCATCCTTCGCTCTGTAAGCACTGGCAGTGTGAGGGGTGAGTATATCTCACTCCATCCTTCACACTAACTCTACCACACTCTAAATATATAGAAGGCGGCCCTCTGGATGTACTGGCGGTGTTAAGCATGAGTGCATCTAACACCATCCTTTGCTCCGTAAGCACTGGCGGTTTAAGGGGTGAGTATATCTCACTCCATCCTTCACACTAACTCTACCACACTCTAAATGTATAGAAGGCGGCTCTCTGGATGTACTGGCGGTATTAAGCATGAGTGCGTCTAACACCATCCTTCGCTCTGTAAGCACTGGCGGTTTAAGGGGTGAGTATATCTCACTCGATCCTTCACACTAACTCTACCACACTCTAAATGTATAGAAGGCGGCTCTCTGGATGTACTGGCGAGTTAAGCATGAGTGCATCTAACACCATCCTTCGCTCTGTAAGCACTGGCGGTTTAAGGGGTGAGTATATCTCACTCCATCCTTCACACTAACTCTACCACACTCTAAATGTATAGAAGGCGACTCTCTGGATGTACTGGCGTGTTAAACATGAGTGCATCCATCACCATCCTTCACTTTATTAGCACTGGCGGTTTAAGGGGTGAGTATATCTCACTCCATCATTCACACTAACTCTACCACACTCTAAATGTATAGAAGGCGGCTCTCTGGGTGCACTGGCGGTGTTAAGCATGAGTGCATCTAACACCATCCTTCGCTCTGTAAGCACTGGCAGTGTGAGGGGTGAGTATATCTCACTCCATCCTTCACACTAACTCTACCACACTCTAAATGTATAGAAGGCAGCTCTCTGGATGCAGTGGCGAGTTAAGCATGAGTGCATCTAACACCATCCTTCGCTCTGTAAGCACTGGCAGTGTGAGGGGTGAGAATATCTCACTCCATCCTTCACACTAACTCTACCACACTCTAAATGTATAGAAGGCGGCTCTCTGGATGTACTGGCGGTGTTAAGCATGAGTGCATCTAACACCATCCTTCGCTCTGTAAGCACTGGCAGTGTGAGGGGTGAGTATATCTCACTCCATCCTTCACACTAACTCTACCACACTCTAAATGTATAGAAGGCGGCTCTCTGGATGCACTGGCGTGTTAAGCATGAGTGCATCTAACACCATCCTTCGCTCTGTAAGCACTGGCAGTGTGAGGGGTGAGTATATCTCACTCCATCCTTCACACTAACTCTACCACACTCTAAATGTATAGAAGGCGGCTCTCTGGATGCACTGGCGGTGTTAAGCATGAGTACATCTAACACCATCCTTCGCTCTGTAAGCACTGGCGGTTTAAGGGGTGATTATATCTCACTCCATCCTTCACACTAACTCTACCACACTGTAAATGTATAGAAGGCGGCTCTCAGGGTGCACTGGCGTGTTAAGCATGAGTGCATCTAACACCAGCAATCTCTCTGTAAGCACTGGCAGTGTAAGGGGTGAGTATATCTCGCTCCATCCTTCACACTAACTCTACCACACTCTAAATGTATAGAAGGCGGCTCTCTGGATGCACTGGCGTGTTAAGCATGAGTGCATCTAACAACATCCTTCGCTCTGTAAGCACTGGCAGTGTGAGGGGTGAGTATATCTCACTCCATCCTTCACACTAACTCTACCACACTCTAAATGTATAGAAGGCGGCTCTCTGGATGCACTGGCGGTGTTAAGCATGAGTGCATCTAACACCATCCTTCGCTCTGTAAGCATTGGCGGTTTAAGGGGTGAGTATATCTCACTCCATCCTTCACACTAACTCTACCACACTCTAAATGTAAAAAAAGGCGGCTCTCTGGGTGCACTGGCGTGTTAAGCATGAGTGCATCTAACACCATCCTTCACTCTGTAAGCACTGGCGGTTTAAGGGGTGATTATATCTCACTCCATCCTTCACACTAACTCTACCACACTGTAAATGTATAGAAGGCGGCTCTCAGGGTGCACTGGCGTGTTAAGCATGAGTGCATCTAACACCAGCAATCTCTCTGTAAGCACTGGCAGTGTAAGGGGTGAGTATATCTCGCTCCATCCTTCACACTAACTCTACCACACTCTAAATGTATAGAAGGCGGCTCTCTGGATGCACTGGCGTGTTAAGCATGAGTGCATCTAACACCATCCTTCGCTCTGTAAGCACTGGCAGTGTGAGGGGTGAGTATATCTCACTCCATCCTTCACACTAACTCTACCACACTCTAAATGAATAGAAGACGGCTCTCTGGATGCACTGGCGGTGTTAAGCATGAGTGCATCTAACACCATCCTTCGCTCTGTAAGTACTGGCGGGGTGAGTATATCTCACTCTATCCTTCACACTAACTCTACCACACTCTAAATGTATAGAAGGCGGCTCTCTGGATGTACTGGCGGTGTTAAGCATGAGTGCGTCTAACACCATCCTTCGCTCTGTAAGCACTGGCGGTTTAAGGGGTGAGTATATCTCACTCCATCCTTCACACTAACTCTACCACACTCTAAATGTATAGAAGGCGGCTCTCTGGATGTACTGGCGTGTTAAGCATGAGTGCATCTAACACCATCCTTCGCTCTGTAAGCACTGGCGGTTTAAGGGGTGAGTATATCTCACTCCATCCTTCACACTAACTCTACCACACTGTAAATGTATAGAAGGCGGCTCTCTGGATGTACTGGCGGTGTTAAGCATGAGTGCATCTAACACCATCCTTTGCTCTGTAAGCACTGGCAGTGTGAGGGGTGAGTATATCCCGCTCCATCCTTCACACTAACTCTACTGCACTCTAAATGTATAGAAGGCGGCTCTCTGGATGTACTGGCGTGTTAAGCATGAGTGCATCTAACACCATCCTTCGCTCTGTAAGCACTGGCGGTTTAAAGGGTGAGTAGATCTCACTCCATCCTTCACACTAACTCTACCACACTCTAAATGTAAAAAAAGGCGGCTCTCTGGGTGCACTGGCGTGTTAAGCATGAGTGCTTTTAACACCATCCTTCGCTCTGTAAGCACTGGCGGTTTAAGGGGTGAGTATATCTCACTCCATCCTTCACACTAACTCTATCACACTCTAAATATATAGAAGGCGGCCCTCTGGATGTACTGGCGGTGTTAAGCATGAGTGCATCTAACACCATCCTTTGCTCTGTAAGCACTGGCTTGAGGGGTGAGTTTATCTCACTCCATCCTTCACACTAACTCTACCACACTCTAAATGTATAGAAGGCGGCTCTCTGGATGTACTGGCGGTATTAAGCATGAGTGCGTCTAACACCATCCTTCGCTCTGTAAGCACTGGCGGTTTAAGGGGTGAGTATATCTCACTCGATCCTTCACACTAACTCTACCACACTCTAAATGTATAGAAGGCGGCTCTCTGGATGTACTGGCGAGTTAAGCATGAGTGCATCTAACACCATCCTTCGCTCTGTAAGCACTGGCGGTTTAAGGGGTGAGTATATCTCACTCCATCCTTCACACTAACTCTACCACACTCTAAATGTATAGAAGGCGACTCTCTGGATGTACTGGCGTGTTAAACATGAGTGCATCCATCACCATCCTTCACTTTATTAGCACTGGCGGTTTAAGGGGTGAGTATATCTCACTCCATCATTCACACTAACTCTACCACACTCTAAATGTATAGAAGGCGGCTCTCTGGGTGCACTGGCGGTGTTAAGCATGAGTGCATCTAACACCATCCTTCGCTCTGTAAGCACTGGCAGTGTGAGGGGTGAGTATATCTCACTCCATCCTTCACACTAACTCTACCACACTCTAAATGTATAGAAGGCAGCTCTCTGGATGCAGTGGCGAGTTAAGCATGAGTGCATCTAACACCATCCTTCGCTCTGTAAGCACTGGCAGTGTGAGGGGTGAGAATATCTCACTCCATCCTTCACACTAACTCTACCACACTCTAAATGTATAGAAGGCGGCTCTCTGGATGTACTGGCGGTGTTAAGCATGAGTGCATCTAACACCATCCTTCGCTCTGTAAGCACTGGCAGTGTGAGGGGTGAGTATATCTCACTCCATCCTTCACACTAACTCTACCACACTCTAAATGTATAGAAGGCGGCTCTCTGGATGCACTGGTGTGTTAAGCATGAGTGCATCTAACACCATCCTTCGCTCTGTAAGCACTGGCAGTGTGAGGGGTGAGTATATCTCACTCCATCCTTCACACTAACTCTACCACACTCTAAATGTATAGAAGGCGGCTCTCTGGATGCACTGGCGGTGTTAAGCATGAGTGCATCTAACACCATCCTTCGCTCTGTAAGCATTGGCGGTTTAAGGGGTGAGTATATCTCACTCCATCCTTCACACTAACTCTACCACACTCTAAATGTAAAAAAAGGCGGCTCTCTGGGTGCACTGGCGTGTTAAGCATGAGTGCATCTAACACCATCCTTCACTCAGTAAGCACTGGCGGTTTAAGGGGTGATTATATCTCACTCCATCCTTCACACTAACTCTACCACACTGTAAATGTATAGAAGGCGGCTCTCAGGGTGCACTGGCGTGTTAAGCATGAGTGCATCTAACACCAGCAATCTCTCTGTAAGCACTGGCAGTGTAAGGGGTGAGTATATCTCGCTCCATCCTTCACACTAACTCTACCACACTCTAAATGTATAGAAGGCGGCTCTCTGGATGCACTGGCGTGTTAAGCATGAGTGCATCTAACACCATCCTTCGCTCTGTAAGCACTGGCAGTGTGAGGGGTGAGTATATCTCACTCCATCCTTCACACTAACTCTACCACACTCTAAATGAATAGAAGACGGCTCTCTGGATGCACTGGCGGTGTTAAGCATGAGTGCATCTAACACCATCCTTCGCTCTGTAAGTACTGGCGGGGTGAGTATATCTCACTCTATCCTTCACACTAACTCTACCACACTCTAAATGTATAGAAGGCGGCTCTCTGGATGTACTGGCGGTGTTAAGCATGAGTGCGTCTAACACCATCCTTCGCTCTGTAAGCACTGGCGGTTTAAGGGGTGAGTATATCTCACTCCATCCTTCACACTAACTCTACCACACTCTAAATGTATAGAAGGCGGCTCTCTGGATGTACTGGCGTGTTAAGCATGAGTGCATCTAACACCATCCTTCGCTCTGTAAGCACTGGCGGTTTAAGGGGTGAGTATATCTCACTCCATCCTTCACAATAACTCTACCACACTGTAAATGTATAGAAGGCGGCTCTCTGGATGTACTGGCGGTGTTAAGCATGAGTGCATCTAACACCATCCTTTGCTCTGTAAGCACTGGCAGTGTGAGGGGTGAGTATATCCCGCTCCATCCTTCACACTAACTCTACTGCACTCTAAATGTATAGAAGGCGGCTCTCTGGATGTACTGGCGTGTTAAGCATGAGTGCATCTAACACCATCCTTCGCTCTGTAAGCACTGGCGGTTTAAAGGGTGAGTAGATCTAACTCCATCCTTCACACTAACTCTACCACACTCTAAATGTAAAAAAAGGCGGCTCTCTGGGTGCACTGGCGTGTTAAGCATGAGTGCTTTTAACACCATCCTTCGCTCTGTAAGCACTGGCGGTTTAAGGGGTGAGTATATCTCACTCCATCCTTCACACTAACTCTATCACACTCTAAATATATAGAAGGCGGCCCTCTGGATGTACTGGCGGTGTTAAGCATGAGTGCATCTAACACCATCCTTTGCTCTGTAAGCACTGGCTTGAGGGGTGAGTTTATCTCACTCCATCCTTCACACTAACTCTACCACACTCTAAATGTATAGAAGGCGGCTCTCTGGATGTACTGGCGGTATTAAGCATGAGTGCGTCTAACACCATCCTTCGCTCTGTAAGCACTGGCGGTTTAAGGGGTGAGTATATCTCACTCGATCCTTCACACTAACTCTACCACACTCTAAATGTATAGAAGGCGGCTCTCTGGATGTACTGGCGAGTTAAGCATGAGTGCATCTAACACCATCCTTCGCTCTGTAAGCACTGGCGGTTTAAGGGGTGAGTATATCTCACTCCATCCTTCACACTAACTCTACCACACTCTAAATGTATAGAAGGCGACTCTCTGGATGTACTGGCGTGTTAAACATGAGTGCATCCATCACCATCCTTCACTTTATTAGCACTGGCGGTTTAAGGGGTGAGTATATCTCACTCCATCATTCACACTAACTCTACCACACTCTAAATGTATAGAAGGCGGCTCTCTGGGTGCACTGGCGGTGTTAAGCATGAGTGCATCTAACACCATCCTTCGCTCTGTAAGCACTGGCAGTGTGAGGGGTGAGTATATCTCACTCCATCCTTCACACTAACTCTACCACACTCTAAATGTATAGAAGGCAGCTCTCTGGATGCAGTGGCGAGTTAAGCATGAGTGCATCTAACACCATCCTTCGCTCTGTAAGCACTGGCAGTGTGAGGGGTGAGAATATCTCACTCCATCCTTCACACTAACTCTACCACACTCTAAATGTATAGAAGGCGGCTCTCTGGATGTACTGGCGGTGTTAAGCATGAGTGCATCTAACACCATCCTTCGCTCTGTAAGCACTGGCAGTGTGAGGGGTGAGTATATCTCACTCCATCCTTCACACTAACTCTACCACACTCTAAATGTATAGAAGGCGGCTCTCTGGATGCACTGGTGTGTTAAGCATGAGTGCATCTAACACCATCCTTCACTCTGTAAGCACTGGCGGTTTAAGGGGTGATTATATCTCACTCCATCCTTCACACTAACTCTACCACACTGTAAATGTATAGAAGGCGGCTCTCAGGGTGCACTGGCGTGTTAAGCATGAGTGCATCTAACACCAGCAATCTCTCTGTAAGCACTGGCAGTGTAAGGGGTGAGTATATCTCGCTCCATCCTTCACACTAACTCTACCACACTCTAAATGTATAGAAGGCGGCTCTCTGGATGTACTGGCGGTGTTAAGCATGAGTGCGTCTAACACCATCCTTCGCTCTGTAAGCACTGGCGGTTTAAGGGGTGAGTATATCTCACTCCATCCTTCACACTAACTCTACCACACTCTAAATGTATAGAAGGCGGCTCTCTGGATGTACTGGCGTGTTAAGCATGAGTGCATCTAACACCATCCTTCGCTCTGTAAGCACTGGCGGTTTAAGGGGTGAGTATATCTCACTCCATCCTTCACACTAACTCTACCACACTGTAAATGTATAGAAGGCGGCTCTCTGGATGTACTGGCGGTGTTAAGCATGAGTGCATCTAACACCATCCTTTGCTCTGTAAGCACTGGCAGTGTGAGGGGTGAGTATATCCCGCTCCATCCTTCACACTAACTCTACTGCACTCTAAATGTATAGAAGGCGGCTCTCTGGATGTACTGGCGTGTTAAGCATGAGTGCATCTAACACCATCCTTCGCTCTGTAAGCACTGGCGGTTTAAAGGGTGAGTAGATCTCACTCCATCCTTCACACTAACTCTACCACACTCTAAATGTAAAAAAAGGCGGCTCTCTGGGTGCACTGGCGTGTTAAGCATGAGTGCTTTTAACACCATCCTTCGCTCTGTTAGCACTGGCGGTTTAAGGGGTGAGTATATCTCACTCCATCCTTCACACTAACTCTATCACACTCTAAATATATAGAAGGCGGCCCTCTGGATGTACTGGCGGTGTTAAGCATGAGTGCATCTAACACCATCCTTTGCTCTGTAAGCACTGGCTTGAGGGGTGAGTTTATCTCACTCCATCCTTCACACTAACTCTACCACACTCTAAATGTATAGAAGGCGGCTCTCTGGATGTACTGGCGGTGTTAAGCATGAGTGCGTCTAACACAATCCTTCGCTCTGTAAGCACTGGCGGTTTAAGGGGTGAGTATATCTCACTCGATCCTTCACACTAACTCTACCACACTCTAAATGTATAGAAGGCGGCTCTCTGGATGTACAGGCAAGTTAAACATGAGTGCATCTAACACCATCCTTCGCTCTGTAAGAAATGGCGGTTTAAGGGGTGAGTATATCTCACTCCATCCTTCACACTAACTCTACCACACTCTAAATGTATAGAAGGCGGCTCTCTGGATGTACTGGCGTGTTAAGCATGAGTGCATCTAACACCATCCTTCGCTCTGTAAGCACTGGCGGTTTAAGGGGTGAGTATATCTCACTCCATCCTTCACACTAACTCTACCACACTCTAAATGTATAGAAGGCGGCTCTCTGGATGTACTGGCGACTTAAGCATGAGTGCATCTAACACCATCCTTCGCTCTGTAAGCACTGGCAGTGTGAGGGGTGAGTATATCTCACTCCATCCTTCACACTAACTCTACCACACTCTAAATATATAGAAGGCGGCCCTCTGGATGTACTGGCGGTGTTAAGCATGAGTGCATCTAACACCATCCTTTGCTCCGTAAGCACTGGCGGTTTAAGGGGTGAGTATATCTCACTCCATCCTTCACACTAACTCTACCACACTCTAAATGTATAGAAGGCGGCTCTCTGGATGTACTGGCGGTATTAAGCATGAGTGCGTCTAACACCATCCTTCGCTCTGTAAGCACTGGCGGTTTAAGGGGTGAGTATATCTCACTCGATCCTTCACACTAACTCTACCACACTCTAAATGTATAGAAGGCGGCTCTCTGGATGTACTGGCGAGTTAAGCATGAGTGCATCTAACACCATCCTTCGCTCTGTAAGCACTGGCGGTTTAAGGGGTGAGTATATCTCACTCCATCCTTCACACTAACTCTACCACACTCTAAATGTATAGAAGGCGACTCTCTGGATGTACTGGCGTGTTAAACATGAGTGCATCCATCACCATCCTTCACTTTATTAGCACTGGCGGTTTAAGGGGTGAGTATATCTCACTCCATCATTCACACTAACTCTACCACACTCTAAATGTATAGAAGGCGGCTCTCTGGGTGCACTGGCGGTGTTAAGCATGAGTGCATCTAACACCATCCTTCGCTCTGTAAGCACTGGCAGTGTGAGGGGTGAGTATATCTCACTCCATCCTTCACACTAACTCTACCACACTCTAAATGTATAGAAGGCAGCTCTCTGGATGCAGTGGCGAGTTAAGCATGAGTGCATCTAACACCATCCTTCGCTCTGTAAGCACTGGCAGTGTGAGGGGTGAGAATATCTCACTCCATCCTTCACACTAACTCTACCACACTCTAAATGTATAGAAGGCGGCTCTCTGGATGTACTGGCGGTGTTAAGCATGAGTGCATCTAACACCATCCTTCGCTCTGTAAGCACTGGCAGTGTGAGGGGTGAGTATATCTCACTCCATCCTTCACACTAACTCTACCACACTCTAAATGTATAGAAGGCGGCTCTCTGGATGCACTGGCGTGTTAAGCATGAGTGCATCTAACACCATCCTTCGCTCTGTAAGCACTGGCAGTGTGAGGGGTGAGTATATCTCACTCCATCCTTCACACTAACTCTACCACACTCTAAATGTATAGAAGGCGGCTCTCTGGATGCACTGGCGGTGTTAAGCATGAGTACATCTAACACCATCCTTCGCTCTGTAAGCACTGGCGGTTTAAGGGGTGAGTATATCTCACTCCATCCTTCACTCTAACTCTACCACACTCTAAATGTAAAAAAAGGCGGCTCTCTGGGTGCACTGGCGTGTTAAGCATGAGTGCATCTAACACCATCCTTCACTCTGTAAGCACTGGCGGTTTAAGGGGTGATTATATCTCACTCCATCCTTCACACTAACTCTACCACACTGTAAATGTATAGAAGGCGGCTCTCAGGGTGCACTGGCGTGTTAAGCATGAGTGCATCTAACACCAGCAATCTCTCTGTAAGCACTGGCAGTGTAAGGGGTGAGTATATCTCGCTCCATCCTTCACACTAACTCTACCACACTCTAAATGTATAGAAGGCGGCTCTCTGGATGCACTGGCGTGTTAAGCATGAGTGCATCTAACAACATCCTTCGCTCTGTAAGCACTGGCAGTGTGAGGGGTGAGTATATCTCACTCCATCCTTCACACTAACTCTACCACACTCTAAATGTATAGAAGGCGGCTCTCTGGATGCACTGGCGGTGTTAAGCATGAGTGCATCTAACACCATCCTTCGCTCTGTAAGCATTGGCGGTTTAAGGGGTGAGTATATCTCACTCCATCCTTCACACTAACTCTACCACACTCTAAATGTAAAAAAAGGCGGCTCTCTGGGTGCACTGGCGTGTTAAGCATGAGTGCATCTAACACCATCCTTCACTCTGTAAGCACTGGCGGTTTAAGGGGTGATTATATCTCACTCCATCCTTCACACTAACTCTACCACACTGTAAATGTATAGAAGGCGGCTCTCAGGGTGCACTGGCGTGTTAAGCATGAGTGCATCTAACACCAGCAATCTCTCTGTAAGCACTGGCAGTGTAAGGGGTGAGTATATCTCGCTCCATCCTTCACACTAACTCTACCACACTCTAAATGTATAGAAGGCGGCTCTCTGGATGCACTGGCGTGTTAAGCATGAGTGCATCTAACACCATCCTTCGCTCTGTAAGCACTGGCAGTGTGAGGGGTGAGTATATCTCACTCCATCCTTCACACTAACTCTACCACACTCTAAATGAATAGAAGACGGCTCTCTGGATGCACTGGCGGTGTTAAGCATGAGTGCATCTAACACCATCCTTCGCTCTGTAAGTACTGGCGGGGTGAGTATATCTCACTCTATCCTTCACACTAACTCTACCACACTCTAAATGTATAGAAGGCGGCTCTCTGGATGTACTGGCGGTGTTAAGCATGAGTGCGTCTAACACCATCCTTCGCTCTGTAAGCACTGGCGGTTTAAGGGGTGAGTATATCTCACTCCATCCTTCACACTAACTCTACCACACTCTAAATGTATAGAAGGCGGCTCTCTGGATGTACTGGCGTGTTAAGCATGAGTGCATCTAACACCATCCTTCGCTCTGTAAGCACTGGCGGTTTAAGGGGTGAGTATATCTCACTCCATCCTTCACACTAACTCTACCACACTGTAAATGTATAGAAGGCGGCTCTCTGGATGTACTGGCGGTGTTAAGCATGAGTGCATCTAACACCATCCTTTGCTCTGTAAGCACTGGCAGTGTGAGGGGTGAGTATATCCCGCTCCATCCTTCACACTAACTCTACTGCACTCTAAATGTATAGAAGGCGGCTCTCTGGATGTACTGGCGTGTTAAGCATGAGTGCATCTAACACCATCCTTCGCTCTGTAAGCACTGGCGGTTTAAAGGGTGAGTAGATCTCACTCCATCCTTCACACTAACTCTACCACACTCTAAATGTAAAAAAAGGCGGCTCTCTGGGTGCACTGGCGTGTTAAGCATGAGTGCTTTTAACACCATCCTTCGCTCTGTAAGCACTGGCGGTTTAAGGGGTGAGTATATCTCACTCCATCCTTCACACTAACTCTATCACACTCTAAATATATAGAAGGCGGCCCTCTGGATGTACTGGCGGTGTTAAGCATGAGTGCATCTAACACCATCCTTTGCTCTGTAAGCACTGGCTTGAGGGGTGAGTTTATCTCACTCCATCCTTCACACTAACTCTACCACACTCTAAATGTATAGAAGGCGGCTCTCTGGATGTACTGGCGGTATTAAGCATGAGTGCGTCTAACACCATCCTTCGCTCTGTAAGCACTGGCGGTTTAAGGGGTGAGTATATCTCACTCGATCCTTCACACTAACTCTACCACACTCTAAATGTATAGAAGGCGGCTCTCTGGATGTACTGGCGAGTTAAGCATGAGTGCATCTAACACCATCCTTCGCTCTGTAAGCACTGGCGGTTTAAGGGGTGAGTATATCTCACTCCATCCTTCACACTAACTCTACCACACTCTAAATGTATAGAAGGCGACTCTCTGGATGTACTGGCGTGTTAAACATGAGTGCATCCATCACCATCCTTCACTTTATTAGCACTGGCGGTTTAAGGGGTGAGTATATCTCACTCCATCATTCACACTAACTCTACCACACTCTAAATGTATAGAAGGCGGCTCTCTGGGTGCACTGGCGGTGTTAAGCATGAGTGCATCTAACACCATCCTTCGCTCTGTAAGCACTGGCAGTGTGAGGGGTGAGTATATCTCACTCCATCCTTCACACTAACTCTACCACACTCTAAATGTATAGAAGGCAGCTCTCTGGATGCAGTGGCGAGTTAAGCATGAGTGCATCTAACACCATCCTTCGCTCTGTAAGCACTGGCAGAGTGAGGGGTGAGAATATCTCACTCCATCCTTCACACTAACTCTACCACACTCTAAATGTATAGAAGGCGGCTCTCTGGATGTACTGGCGGTGTTAAGCATGAGTGCATCTAACACCATCCTTCGCTCTGTAAGCACTGGCAGTGTGAGGGGTGAGTATATCTCACTCCATCCTTCACACTAACTCTACCACACTCTAAATGTATAGAAGGCGGCTCTCTGGATGCACTGGTGTGTTAAGCATGAGTGCATCTAACACCATCCTTCGCTCTGTAAGCACTGGCAGTGTGAGGGGTGAGTATATCTCACTCCATCCTTCACACTAACTCTACCACACTCTAAATGTATAGAAGGCGGCTCTCTGGATGCACTGGCGGTGTTAAGCATGAGTGCATCTAACACCATCCTTCGCTCTGTAAGCATTGGCGGTTTAAGGGGTGAGTATATCTCACTCCATCCTTCACACTAACTCTACCACACTCTAAATGTAAAAAAAGGCGGCTCTCTGGGTGCACTGGCGTGTTAAGCATGAGTGCATCTAACACCATCCTTCACTCAGTAAGCACTGGCGGTTTAAGGGGTGATTATATCTCACTCCATCCTTCACACTAACTCTACCACACTGTAAATGTATAGAAGGCGGCTCTCAGGGTGCACTGGCGTGTTAAGCATGAGTGCATCTAACACCAGCAATCTCTCTGTAAGCACTGGCAGTGTAAGGGGTGAGTATATCTCGCTCCATCCTTCACACTAACTCTACCACACTCTAAATGTATAGAAGGCGGCTCTCTGGATGCACTGGCGTGTTAAGCATGAGTGCATCTAACACCATCCTTCGCTCTGTAAGCACTGGCAGTGTGAGGGGTGAGTATATCTCACTCCATCCTTCACACTAACTCTACCACACTCTAAATGAATAGAAGACGGCTCTCTGGATGCACTGGCGGTGTTAAGCATGAGTGCATCTAACACCATCCTTCGCTCTGTAAGTACTGGCGGGGTGAGTATATCTCACTCTATCCTTCACACTAACTCTACCACACTCTAAATGTATAGAAGGCGGCTCTCTGGATGTACTGGCGGTGTTAAGCATGAGTGCGTCTAACACCATCCTTCGCTCTGTAAGCACTGGCGGTTTAAGGGGTGAGTATATCTCACTCCATCCTTCACACTAACTCTACCACACTCTAAATGTATAGAAGGCGGCTCTCTGGATGTACTGGCGTGTTAAGCATGAGTGCATCTAACACCATCCTTCGCTCTGTAAGCACTGGCGGTTTAAGGGGTGAGTATATCTCACTCCATCCTTCACAATAACTCTACCACACTGTAAATGTATAGAAGGCGGCTCTCTGGATGTACTGGCGGTGTTAAGCATGAGTGCATCTAACACCATCCTTTGCTCTGTATGCACTGGCAGTGTGAGGGGTGAGTATATCCCGCTCCATCCTTCACACTAACTCTACTGCACTCTAAATGTATAGAAGGCGGCTCTTTGGATGTACTGGCGTGTTAAGCATGAGTGCATCTAACACCATCCTTCGCTCTGTAAGCACTGGCGGTTTAAAGGGTGAGTAGATCTCACTCCATCCTTCACACTAACTCTACCACACTCTAAATGTAAAAAAAGGCGGCTCTCTGGGTGCCCTGGCGTGTTAAGCATGAGTGCTTTTAACACCATCCTTCGCTCTGTAAGCACTGGCGGTTTAAGGGGTGAGTATATCTCACTCCATCCTTCACACTAACTCTATCACACTCTAAATATATAGAAGGCGGCCCTCTGGATGTACTGGCGGTGTTAAGCATGAGTGCATCTAACACCATCCTTTGCTCTGTAAGCACTGGCTTGAGGGGTGAGTTTATCTCACTCCATCCTTCACACTAACTCTACCACACTCTAAATGTATAGAAGGCGGCTCTCTGGATGTACTGGCGGTGTTAAGCATGAGTGCGTCTAACACAATCCTTCGCTCTGTAAGCACTGGCGGTTTAAGGGGTGAGTATATCTCACTCGATCCTTCACACTAACTCTACCACACTCTAAATGTATAGAAGGCGGCTCTCTGGATGTACAGGCAAGTTAAACATGAGTGCATCTAACACCATCCTTCGCTCTGTAAGAAATGGCGGTTTAAGGGGTGAGTATATCTCACTCCATCCTTCACACTAACTCTACCACACTCTAAATGTATAGAAGGCGGCTCTCTGGATGTACTGGCGTGTTAAGCATGAGTGCATCTAACACCAGCAATCTCTCTGTAAGCACTGGCAGTGTAAGGGGTGAGTATATCTCGCTCCATCCTTCACACTAACTCTACCACACTCTAAATGTATAGAAGGCGGCTCTCTGGATGCACTGGCGTGTTAAGCATGAGTGCATCTAACACCATCCTTCGCTCTGTAAGCACTGGCAGTGTGAGGGGTGAGTATATCTCACTCCATCCTTCACACTAACTCTACCACACTCTAAATGAATAGAAGACGGCTCTCTGGATGCACTGGCGGTGTTAAGCATGAGTGCATCTAACACCATCCTTCGCTCTGTAAGTACTGGCGGGGTGAGTATATCTCGCTCTATCCTTCACACTAACTCTACCACACTCTAAATGTATAGAAGGCGGCTCTCTGGATGTACTGGCGGTGTTAAGCATGAGTGCGTCTAACACCATCCTTCGCTCTGTAAGCACTGGCGGTTTAAGGGGTGAGTATATCTCACTCCATCCTTCACACTAACTCTACCACACTCTAAATGTATAGAAGGCGACTCTCTGGATGTACTGGCGTGTTAAACATGAGTGCATCCATCACCATCCTTCACTTTATTAGCACTGGCGGTTTAAGGGGTGAGTATATCTCACTCCATCATTCACACTAACTCTACCACACTCTAAATGTATAGAAGGCGGCTCTCTGGGTGCACTGGCGGTGTTAAGCATGAGTGCATCTAACACCATCCTTCGCTCTGTAAGCACTGGCAGTGTGAGGGGTGAGTATATCTCACTCCATCCTTCACACTAACTCTACCACACTCTAAATGTATAGAAGGCAGCTCTCTGGATGCAGTGGCGAGTTAAGCATGAGTGCATCTAACACCATCCTTCGCTCTGTAAGCACCGGCAGTGTGAGGGGTGAGAATATCTCACTCCATCCTTCACACTAACTCTACCACACTCTAAATGTATAGAAGGCGGCTCTCTGGATGTACTGGCGGTGTTAAGCATGAGTGCATCTAACACCATCCTTCGCTCTGTAAGCACTGGCAGTGTGAGGGGTGAGTATATCTCACTCCATCCTTCACACTAACTCTACCACACTCTAAATGTATAGAAGGCGGCTCTCTGGATGCACTGGCGTGTTAAGCATGAGTGCATCTAACACCATCCTTCGCTCTGTAAGCACTGGCAGTGTGAGGGGTGAGTATATCTCACTCCATCCTTCACACGAACTCTACCACACTCTAAATGTATAGAAGGCGGCTCTCTGGATGTACTGGCGGTATTAAGCATGAGTGCGTCCAACACCATCCTTCGCTCTGTAAGCACTGGCGGTTTAAGGGGTGAGTATATCTCACTCAATCCTTCACACTAACTCTACCACACTCTAAATGTATAGAAGGCGGCTCTCTGGATGTACTGGCGACTTAAGCATGAGTGCATCTAACACCATCCTTCGCTCTGTAAGCACTGGCAGTGTGAGGGGTGAGTATATCTCACTCCATCCTTCACACTAACTCTACCACACTCTAAATATATAGAAGGCGGCCCTCTGGATGTACTGGCGGTGTTAAGCATGAGTGCATCTAACACCATCCTTTGCTCCGTAACCACTGGCGGTTTAAGGGGTGAGTATATCTCACTCCATCCTTCACACTAACTCTACCACACTCTAAATGTATAGAAGGCGGCTCTCTGGATGTACTGGCGGTATTAAGCATGAGTGCGTCTAACACCATCCTTCGCTCTGTAAGTACTGGCGGTTTAAGGGGTGAGTATATCTCACTCGATCCTTCACACTAACTCTACCACACTCTAAATGTATAGAAGGCGGCTCTCTGGATGTACTGGCGAGTTAAGCATGAGTGCATCTAACACCATCCTTCGCTCTGTAAGCACTGGCGGTTTAAGGGGTGAGTATATCTCACTCCATCCTTCACACTAACTCTACCACACTCTAAATGTATAGAAGGCGACTCTCTGGATGTACTGGCGTGTTAAACATGAGTGCATCCATCACCATCCTTCACTTTATTAGCACTGGCGGTTTAAGGGGTGAGTATATCTCACTCCATCATTCACACTAACTCTACCACACTCTAAATGTATAGAAGGCGGCTCTCTGGGTGCACTGGCGGTGTTAAGCATGAGTGCATCTAACACCATCCTTCGCTCTGTAAGCACTGGCAGTGTGAGGGGTGAGTATATCTCACTCCATCCTTCACACTAACTCTACCACACTCTAAATGTATAGAAGGCAGCTCTCTGGATGCAGTGGCGAGTTAAGCATGAGTGCATCTAACACCATCCTTCGCTCTGTAAGCACTGGCAGTGTGAGGGGTGAGAATATCTCACTCCATCCTTCACACTAACTCTACCACACTCTAAATGTATAGAAGGCGGCTCTCTGGATGTACTGGCGGGGTTAAGCATGAGTGCATCTAACACCATCCTTCGCTCTGTAAGCACTGGCAGTGTGAGGGGTGAGTATATCTCACTCCATCCTTCACACTAACTCTACCACACTCTAAATGTATAGAAGGCGGCTCTCTGGATGCACTGGCGTGTTAAGCATGAGTGCATCTAACACCATCCTTCGCTCTGTAAGCACTGGCAGTGTGAGGGGTGAGTATATCTCACTCCATCCTTCACACTAACTCTACCACACTCTAAATGTATAGAAGGCGGCTCTCTGGATGCACTGGCGGTGTTAAGCATGAGTACATCTAACACCATCCTTCGCTCTGTAAGCACTGGCGGTTTAAGGGGTGAGTATATCTCACTCCATCCTTCACACTAACTCTACCACACTCTAAATGTAAAAAAAGGCGGCTCTCTGGGTGCACTGGCGTGTTAAGCATGAGTGCATCTAACACCATCCTTCACTCTGTAAGCACTGGCGGTTTAAGGGGTGATTATATCTCACTCCATCCTTCACACTAACTCTACCACACTGTAAATGTATAGAAGGCGGCTCTCAGGGTGCACTGGCGTGTTAAGCATGAGTGCATCTAACACCAGCAATCTCTCTGTAAGCACTGGCAGTGTAAGGGGTGAGTATATCTCGCTCCATCCTTCACACTAACTCTACCACACTCTAAATGTATAGAAGGCGGCTCTCTGGATGCACTGGCGTGTTAAGCATGAGTGCATCTAACACCATCCTTCGCTCTGTAAGCACTGGCAGTGTGAGGGGTGAGTATATCTCACTCCATCCTTCACACTAACTCTACCACACTCTAAATGAATAGAAGACGGCTCTCTGGATGCACTGGCGGTGTTAAGCATGAGTGCATCTAACACCATCCTTCGCTCTGTAAGTACTGGCGGGGTGAGTATATCTCGCTCTATCCTTCACACTAACTCTACCACACTCTAAATGTATAGAAGGCGGCTCTCTGGATGTACTGGCGGTGTTAAGCATGAGTGCGTCTAACACCATCCTTCGCTCTGTAAGCACTGGCGGTTTAAGGGGTGAGTATATCTCACTCCATCCTTCACACTAACTCTACCACACTCTAAATGTATAGAAGGCGACTCTCTGGATGTACTGGCGTGTTAAACATGAGTGCATCCATCACCATCCTTCACTTTATTAGCACTGGCGGTTTAAGGGGTGAGTATATCTCACTCCATCATTCACACTAACTCTACCACACTCTAAATGTATAGAAGGCGGCTCTCTGGGTGCACTGGCGGTGTTAAGCATGAGTGCATCTAACACCATCCTTCGCTCTGTAAGCACTGGCAGTGTGAGGGGTGAGTATATCTCACTCCATCCTTCACACTAACTCTACCACACTCTAAATGTATAGAAGGCAGCTCTCTGGATGCAGTGGCGAGTTAAGCATGAGTGCATCTAACACCATCCTTCGCTCTGTAAGCACCGGCAGTGTGAGGGGTGAGAATATCTCACTCCATCCTTCACACTAACTCTACCACACTCTAAATGTATAGAAGGCGGCTCTCTGGATGTACTGGCGGTGTTAAGCATGAGTGCATCTAACACCATCCTTCGCTCTGTAAGCACTGGCAGTGTGAGGGGTGAGTATATCTCACTCCATCCTTCACACTAACTCTACCACACTCTAAATGTATAGAAGGCGGCTCTCTGGATGTACTGGCGGTGTTAAGCATGAGTGCATCTAACACCATCCTTCGCTCTGTAAGCACTGGCAGTGTAAGGGGTGAGTATATCTCGCTCCATCCTTCACACTAACTCTACCACACTCTAAATGTATAGAAGGCGGCTCTCTGGATGCACTGGCGTGTTAAGCATGAGTGCATCTAACACCATCCTTCGCTCTGTAAGCACTGGCAGTGTGAGGGGTGAGTATATCTCACTCCATCCTTCACACTAACTCTACCACACTCTAAATGAATAGAAGACGGCTCTCTGGATGCACTGGCGGTGTTAAGCATGAGTGCATCTAACACCATCCTTCGCTCTGTAAGTACTGGCGGGGTGAGTATATCTCGCTCTATCCTTCACACTAACTCTACCACACTCTAAATGTATAGAAGGCGGCTCTCTGGATGTACTGGCGGTGTTAAGCATGAGTGCGTCTAACACCATCCTTCGCTCTGTAAGCACTGGCGGTTTAAGGGGTGAGTATATCTCACTCCATCCTTCACACTAACTCTACCACACTCTAAATGTATAGAAGGCGACTCTCTGGATGTACTGGCGTGTTAAACATGAGTGCATCCATCACCATCCTTCACTTTATTAGCACTGGCGGTTTAAGGGGTGAGTATATCTCACTCCATCATTCACACTAACTCTACCACACTCTAAATGAATAGAAGACGGCTCTCTGGATGCACTGGCGGTGTTAAGCATGAGTGCATCTAACACCATCCTTCGCTCTGTAAGTACTGGCGGGGTGAGTATATCTCGCTCTATCCTTCACACTAACTCTACCACACTCTAAATGTATAGAAGGCGGCTCTCTGGATGTACTGGCGGTGTTAAGCATGAGTGCGTCTAACACCATCCTTCGCTCTGTAAGCACTGGCGGTTTAAGGGGTGAGTATATCTCACTCCATCCTTCACACTAACTCTACCACACTCTAAATGTATAGAAGGCGACTCTCTGGATGTACTGGCGTGTTAAACATGAGTGCATCCATCACCATCCTTCACTTTATTAGCACTGGCGGTTTAAGGGGTGAGTATATCTCACTCCATCATTCACACTAACTCTACCACACTCTAAATGTATAGAAGGCGGCTCTCTGGGTGCACTGGCGGTGTTAAGCATGAGTGCATCTAACACCATCCTTCGCTCTGTAAGCACTGGCAGTGTGAGGGGTGAGTATATCTCACTCCATCCTTCACACTAACTCTACCACACTCTAAATGTATAGAAGGCAGCTCTCTGGATGCAGTGGCGAGTTAAGCATGAGTGCATCTAACACCATCCTTCGCTCTGTAAGCACCGGCAGTGTGAGGGGTGAGAATATCTCACTCCATCCTTCACACTAACTCTACCACACTCTAAATGTATAGAAGGCGGCTCTCTGGATGTACTGGCGGTGTTAAGCATGAGTGCATCTAACACCATCCTTCGCTCTGTAAGCACTGGCAGTGTGAGGGGTGAGTATATCTCACTCCATCCTTCACACTAACTCTACCACACTCTAAATGTATAGAAGGCGGCTCTCTGGATGCACTGGCGTGTTAAGCATGAGTGCATCTAACACCATCCTTCGCTCTGTAAGCACTGGCAGTGTGAGGGGTGAGTATATCTCACTCCATCCTTCACACGAACTCTACCACACTCTAAATGTATAGAAGGCGGCTCTCTGGATGCACTGGCGGTGTTAAGCATGAGTGCATCTAACACCATCCTTCGCTCTGTAAGCACTGGCGGTTTAAGGGGTGAGTATATCTCACTCCATCCTTCACACTAACTCTACCACACTCTAAATGTAAAAAAAGGCGGCTCTCTGGGTGCACTGGCGTGTTAAGCATGAGTGCATCTAACACCATCCTTCACTCTGTAAGCACTGGCGGTTTAAGGGGTGAATATATCTCACTCCATCCTTCACACTAACTCTACCACACTGTAAATGTATAGAAGGCGGCTCTCAGGGTGCACTGGCGTGTTAAGCATGAGTGCATCTAACACCAGCAATCTCTCTGTAAGCACTGGCAGTGTAAGGGGTGAGTATATCTCGCTCCATCCTTCACACTAACTCTACCACACTCTAAATGTATAGAAGGCGGCTCTCTGGATGCACTGGCGTGTTAAGCATGAGTGCATCTAACACCATCCTTCGCTCTGTAAGCACTGGCAGTGTGAGGGGTGAGTATATCTCACTCCATCCTTCACACTAACTCTACCACACTCTAAATTAATAGAAGACGGCTCTCTGGATGCACTGGCGGTGTTAAGCATGAGTGCATCTAACACCATCCTTCGCTCTGTAAGTACTGGCGGGGTGAGTATATCTCGCTCTATCCTTCACACTAACTCTACCACACTCTAAATGTATAGAAGGCGGCTCTCTGGATGTACTGGCGGTGTTAAGCATGAGTGCGTCTAACACCATCCTTCGCTCTGTAAGCACTGGCGGTTTAAGGGGTGAGTATATCCCGCTCCATCCTTCACACTAACTCTACCACACTCTAAATGTATAGAAGGCGGCTCTCTGGATGTACTGGCGGTGTTAAGCATGAGTGCATCTAACACCAGCAATCTCTCTGTAAGCACTGGCAGTGTAAGGGGTGAGTATATCTCGCTCCATCCTTCACACTAACTCTACCACACTCTAAATGTATAGAAGGCGGCTCTCTGGATGTACTGGCGGTGTTAAGCATGAGTGCATCTAACACCATCCTTCGCTCTGTAAGCACTGGCAGTGTGAGGGGTGAGTATATCTCACTCAATCCTTCACACTAACTCTACCACACTCTAAATATATAGAAGGCGGCCCTCTGGATGTACTGGCGGTGTTAAGCATGAGTGCATCTAACACCATCCTTTGCTCTGTAAGCAATGGCGGTTTAAGGGGTGAGTATATCTCACTCCATCCTTCACACTAACTCTACCACACTCTAAATGTATAGAAGGCGGCTCTCTGGATGTACTGGCGGTATTAAGCATGAGTGTGTCTAACACCATCCTTCGCTCTGTAAGCACTGGCGGTTTAAGGGGTGAGTATATCTCACTCGATCCTTCACACTAACTCTACCGCACTCTAAATGTATAGAAGGCGACTCTCTGGATGTACTGGCGTGTTAAACATGAGTGCATCCATCACCATCCTTCACTTTATTAGCACTGGCGGTTTAAGGGGTGAGTATATCTCACTCCATCATTCACACTAACTCTACCACACTCTAAATGTATAGAAGGCGGCTCTCTGGGTGCACTGGCGGTGTTAAGCATGAGTGCATCTAACACCATCCTTCGCTCTGTAAGCACTGGCAGTGTGAGGGGTGAGTATATCTCACTCCATCCTTCACACTAACTCTACCACACTCTAAATGTATAGAAGGCAGCTCTCTGGATGCAGTGGCGAGTTAAGCATGAGTGCATCTAACACCATCCTTCGCTCTGTAAGCACTGGCAGTGTGAGGGGTGAGAATATCTCACTCCATCCTTCACACTAACTCTACCACACTCTAAATGTATAGAAGGCCGCTCTCTGGATGTACTGGCGGTGTTAAGCATGAGTGCATCTAACACCATCCTTCGCTCTGTAAGCACTGGCAGTGTGAGGGGTGAGTATATCTCACTCCATCCTTCACACTAACTCTACCACACTCTAAATGTATAGAAGGCGGCTCTCTGGATGCACTGGTGTGTTAAGCATGAGTGCATCTAACACCATCCTTCGCTCTGTAAGCACTGGCAGTGTGAGGGGTGAGTATATCTCACTCCATCCTTCACACTAACTCTACCACACTCTAAATGTATAGAAGGCGGCTCTCTGGATGCACTGGCGGTGTTAAGCATGAGTGCATCTAACACCATCCTTCGCTCTGTAAGCATTGGCGGTTTAAGGGGTGGGTATATCTCACTCCATCCTTCACACTAACTCTACCACACTCTAAATGTAAAAAAAGGCGGCTCTCTGGGTGCACTGGCGTGTTAAGCATGAGTGCATCTAACACCATCCTTCACTCAGTAAGCACTGGCGGTTTAAGGGGTGATTATATCTCACTCCATCCTTCACACTAACTCTACCACACTGTAAATGTATAGAAGGCGGCTCTCAGGGTGCACTGGCGTGTTAAGCATGAGTGCATCTAACACCAGCAATCTCTCTGTAAGCACTGGCAGTGTAAGGGGTGAGTATATCTCGCTCCATCCTTCACACTAACTCTACCACACTCTAAATGTATAGAAGGCGGCTCTCTGGATGCACTGGCGTGTTAAGCATGAGTGCATCTAACACCATCCTTCGCTCTGTAAGCACTGGCAGTGTGAGGGGTGAGTATATCTCACTCCATCCTTCACACTAACTCTACCACACTCTAAATGAATAGAAGACGGCTCTCTGGATGCACTGGCGGTGTTAAGCATGAGTGCATCTAACACCATCCTTCGCTCTGTAAGTACTGGCGGGGTGAGTATATCTCACTCTATCCTTCACACTAACTCTACCACACTCTAAATGTATAGAAGGCGGCTCTCTGGATGTACTGGCGGTGTTAAGCATGAGTGCGTCTAACACCATCCTTCGCTCTGTAAGCACTGGCGGTTTAAGGGGTGAGTATATCTCACTCCATCCTTCACACTAACTCTACCACACTCTAAATGTATAGAAGGCGGCTCTCTGGATGTACTGGCGTGTTAAGCATGAGTGCATCTAACACCATCCTTCGCTCTGTAAGCACTGGCGGTTTAAGGGGTGAGTATATCTCACTCCATCCTTCACAATAACTCTACCACACTGTAAATGTATAGAAGGCGGCTCTCTGGATGTACTGGCGGTGTTAAGCATGAGTGCATCTAACACCATCCTTTGCTCTGTATGCACTGGCAGTGTGAGGGGTGAGTATATCCCGCTCCATCCTTCACACTAACTCTACTGCACTCTAAATGTATAGAAGGCGGCTCTTTGGATGTACTGGCGTGTTAAGCATGAGTGCATCTAACACCATCCTTCGCTCTGTAAGCACTGGCGGTTTAAAGGGTGAGTAGATCTCACTCCATCCTTCACACTAACTCTACCACACTCTAAATGTAAAAAAAGGCGGCTCTCTGGGTGCCCTGGCGTGTTAAGCATGAGTGCTTTTAACACCATCCTTCGCTCTGTAAGCACTGGCGGTTTAAGGGGTGAGTATATCTCACTCCATCCTTCACACTAACTCTATCACACTCTAAATATATAGAAGGCGGCCCTCTGGATGTACTGGCGGTGTTAAGCATGAGTGCATCTAACACCATCCTTTGCTCTGTAAGCACTGGCTTGAGGGGTGAGTTTATCTCACTCCATCCTTCACACTAACTCTACCACACTCTAAATGTATAGAAGGCGGCTCTCTGGATGTACTGGCGGTGTTAAGCATGAGTGCGTCTAACACAATCCTTCGCTCTGTAAGCACTGGCGGTTTAAGGGGTGAGTATATCTCACTCGATCCTTCACACTAACTCTACCACACTCTAAATGTATAGAAGGCGGCTCTCTGGATGTACAGGCAAGTTAAACATGAGTGCATCTAACACCATCCTTCGCTCTGTAAGAAATGGCGGTTTAAGGGGTGAGTATATCTCACTCCATCCTTCACACTAACTCTACCACACTCTAAATGTATAGAAGGCGGCTCTCTGGATGTACTGGCGTGTTAAGCATGAGTGCATCTAACACCATCCTTCGCTCTGTAAGCACTGGCGGTTTAAGGGGTGAGTATATCTCACTCCATCCTTCACACTAACTCTACCACACTGTAAATGTATAGAAGGCGGCTCTCTGGATGTACTGGCGGTGTTAAGCATGAGTGCATCTAACACCATCCTTTGCTCTGTAAGCACTGGCAGTGTGAGGGGTGAGTATATCCTGCTCCATCCTTCACACTAACTCTACTGCACTCTAAATGTATAGAAGGCGGCTCTCTGGATGTACTGGCGTGTTAAGCATGAGTGCATCTAACACCATCCTTCGCTCTGTAAGCACTGGCGGTTTAAAGGGTGAGTAGATCTCACTCCATCCTTCACACTAACTCTACCACACTCTAAATGTAAAAAAAGGCGGCTCTCTGGGTGCACTGGTGTGTTAAGCATGAGTGCTTTTAACACCATCCTTCGCTCTGTAAGCACTGGCGGTTTAAGGGGTGAGTATATCTCACTCCATCCTTCACACTAACTCTATCACACTCTAAATATATAGAAGGCGGCCCTCTGGATGTACTGGCGGTGTTAAGCATGAGTGCATCTAACACCATCCTTTGCTCTGTAAGCACTGGCTTGAGGGGTGAGTATATCTCACTCCATCCTTCACACTAACTCTACCACACTCTAAATGTATAGAAGGCGGCTCTCTGGATGTACTGGCGGTATTAAGCATGAGTGCGTCCAACACCATCCTTCGCTCTGTAAGCACTGGCGGTTTAAGGGGTGAGTATATCTCACTCAATCCTTCACACTAACTCTACCACACTCTAAATGTATAGAAGGCGGCTCTCTGGATGTACTGGCGACTTAAGCTTGAGTGCATCTAACACCATCCTTCGCTCTGTAAGCACTGGCAGTGTGAGGGGTGAGTATATCTCACTCCATCCTTCACACTAACTCTACCACACTCTAAATATATAGAAGGCGGCCCTCTGGATGTACTGGCGGTGTTAAGCATGAGTGCATCTAACACCATCCTTTGCTCCGTAAGCACTGGCGGTTTAAGGGGTGAGTATATCTCACTCCATCCTTCACACTAACTCTACCACACTCTAAATGTATAGAAGGCGGCTCTCTGGATGTACTGGCGGTATTAAGCATGAGTGCGTCTAACACCATCCTTCGCTCTGTAAGTACTGGCGGTTTAAGGGGTGAGTATATCTCACTCGATCCTTCACACTAACTCTACCACACTCTAAATGTATAGAAGGCGGCTCTCTGGATGTACTGGCGAGTTAAGCATGAGTGCATCTAACACCATCCTTCGCTCTGTAAGCACTGGCGGTTTAAGGGGTGAGTATATCTCACTCCATCCTTCACACTAACTCTACCACACTCTAAATGTATAGAAGGCGACTCTCTGGATGTACTGGCGTGTTAAACATGAGTGCATCCATCACCATCCTTCACTTTATTAGCACTGGCGGTTTAAGGGGTGAGTATATCTCACTCCATCATTCACACTAACTCTACCACACTCTAAATGTATAGAAGGCGGCTCTCTGGGTGCACTGGCGGTGTTAAGCATGAGTGCATCTAACACCATCCTTCGCTCTGTAAGCACTGGCAGTGTGAGGGGTGAGTATATCTCACTCCATCCTTCACACTAACTCTACAACACTCTAAATGTATAGAAGGCAGCTCTCTGGATGCAGTGGCGAGTTAAGCATGAGTGCATCTAACACCATCCTTCGCTCTGTAAGCACTGGCAGTGTGAGGGGTGAGAATATCTCACTCCATCCTTCACACTAACTCTACCACACTCTAAATGTATAGAAGGCGGCTCTCTGGATGTACTGGCGGGGTTAAGCATGAGTGCATCTAACACCATCCTTCGCTCTGTAAGCACTGGCAGTGTGAGGGGTGAGTATATCTCACTCCATCCTTCACACTAACTCTACCACACTCTAAATGTATAGAAGGCGGCTCTCTGGATGCACTAGCGTGTTAAGCATGAGTGCATCTAACACCATCCTTCGCTCTGTAAGCACTGGCAGTGTGAGGGGTGAGTATATCTCACTCCATCCTTCACACTAACTCTACCACACTCTAAATGTATAGAAGGCGGCTCTCTGGATGCACTGGCGGTGTTAAGCATGAGTGCATCTAACACCATCCTTCGCTCTGTAAGCACTGGCAGTGTGAGGGGTGAGTATATCTCACTCCATCCTTCACACTAACTCTACCACACTCTAAATGTATAGAAGGCGGCTCTCTGGATGCACTGGCGTGTTAAGCATGAGTGCATCTAACACCATCCTTCGCTCTGTAAGCACTGGCAGTGTGAGGGGTGAGTATATCTCACTCCATCCTTCACACGAACTCTACCACACTCTAAATGTATAGAAGGCGGCTCTCTGGATGCACTGGCGGTGTTAAGCATGAGTGCATCTAACACCATCCTTCGCTCTGTAAGCACTGGCGGTTTAAGGGGTGAGTATATCTCACTCCATCCTTCACACTAACTCTACCACACTCTAAATGTAAAAAAAGGCGGCTCTCTGGGTGCACTGGCGTGTTAAGCATGAGTGCATCTAACACCATCCTTCACTCTGTAAGCACTGGCGGTTTAAGGGGTGAATATATCTCACTCCATCCTTCACACTAACTCTACCACACTGTAAATGTATAGAAGGCGGCTCTCAGGGTGCACTGGCGTGTTAAGCATGAGTGCATCTAACACCAGCAATCTCTCTGTAAGCACTGGCAGTGTAAGGGGTGAGTATATCTCGCTCCATCCTTCACACTAACTCTACCACACTCTAAATGTATAGAAGGCGGCTCTCTGGATGCACTGGCGTGTTAAGCATGAGTGCATCTAACACCATCCTTCGCTCTGTAAGCACTGGCAGTGTGAGGGGTGAGTATATCTCACTCCATCCTTCACACTAACTCTACCACACTCTAAATTAATAGAAGACGGCTCTCTGGATGCACTGGCGGTGTTAAGCATGAGTGCATCTAACACCATCCTTCGCTCTGTAAGCACTGGCAGTGTGAGGGGTGAGTATATCTCACTCCATCCTTCACACTAACTCTACCACACTCTAAATGTATAGAAGGCGGCTCTCTGGATGCACTAGCGTGTTAAGCATGAGTGCATCTAACACCATCCTTCGCTCTGTAAGCACTGGCAGTGTGAGGGGTGAGTATATCTCACTCCATCCTTCACACTAACTCTACCACACTCTAAATGTATAGAAGGCGGCTCTCTGGATGCACTGGCGGTGTTAAGCATGAGTGCATCTAACACCATCCTTCGCTCTGTAAGCACTGGCAGTGTGAGGGGTGAGTATATCTCACTCCATCCTTCACACTAACTCTACCACACTCTAAATGTATAGAAGGCGGCTCTCTGGATGCACTGGCGTGTTAAGCATGAGTGCATCTAACACCATCCTTCGCTCTGTAAGCACTGGCGGTTTAAGGGGTGAGTATATCTCACTCCATCCTTCACACTAACTCTACCACACTCTAAATGTAAAAAAAGGCGGCTCTCTGGGTGCACTGGCGTGTTAAGCATGAGTGCATCTAACACCATCCTTCACTCTGTAAGCACTGGCGGTTTAAGGGGTGAATATATCTCACTCCATCCTTCACACTAACTCTACCACACTGTAAATGTATAGAAGGCGGCTCTCAGGGTGCACTGGCGTGTTAAGCATGAGTGCATCTAACACCAGCAATCTCTCTGTAAGCACTGGCAGTGTAAGGGGTGAGTATATCTCGCTCCATCCTTCACACTAACTCTACCACACTCTAAATGTATAGAAGGCGGCCCTCTGGATGTACTGGCGGTGTTAAGCATGAGTGCATCTAACACCATCCTTTGCTCCGTAAGCACTGGCGGTTTAAGGGGTGAGTATATCTCACTCCATCCTTCACACTAACTCTACCACACTCTAAATGTATAGAAGGCGGCTCTCTGGATGTACTGGCGGTATTAAGCATGAGTGCGTCTAACACCATCCTTCGCTCTGTAAGTACTGGCGGTTTAAGGGGTGAGTATATCTCACTCGATCCTTCACACTAACTCTACCACACTCTAAATGTATAGAAGGCGGCTCTCTGGATGTACTGGCGAGTTAAGCATGAGTGCATCTAACACCATCCTTCGCTCTGTAAGCACTGGCGGTTTAAGGGGTGAGTATATCTCACTCCATCCTTCACACTAACTCTACCACACTCTAAATGTATAGAAGGCGACTCTCTGGATGTACTGGCGTGTTAAACATGAGTGCATCCATCACCATCCTTCACTTTATTAGCACTGGCGGTTTAAGGGGTGAGTATATCTCACTCCATCATTCACACTAACTCTACCACACTCTAAATGTATAGAAGGCGGCTCTCTGGGTGCACTGGCGGTGTTAAGCATGAGTGCATCTAACACCATCCTTCGCTCTGTAAGCACTGGCAGTGTGAGGGGTGAGTATATCTCACTCCATCCTTCACACTAACTCTACAACACTCTAAATGTATAGAAGGCAGCTCTCTGGATGCAGTGGCGAGTTAAGCATGAGTGCATCTAACACCATCCTTCGCTCTGTAAGCACTGGCAGTGTGAGGGGTGAGAATATCTCACTCCATCCTTCACACTAACTCTACCACACTCTAAATGTATAGAAGGCGGCTCTCTGGATGTACTGGCGGGGTTAAGCATGAGTGCATCTAACACCATCCTTCGCTCTGTAAGCACTGGCAGTGTGAGGGGTGAGTATATCTCACTCCATCCTTCACACTAACTCTACCACACTCTAAATGTATAGAAGGCGGCTCTCTGGATGCACTAGCGTGTTAAGCATGAGTGCATCTAACACCATCCTTCGCTCTGTAAGCACTGGCAGTGTGAGGGGTGAGTATATCTCACTCCATCCTTCACACTAACTCTACCACACTCTAAATGTATAGAAGGCGGCTCTCTGGATGCACTGGCGGTGTTAAGCATGAGTGCATCTAACACCATCCTTCGCTCTGTAAGCACTGGCAGTGTGAGGGGTGAGTATATCTCACTCCATCCTTCACACTAACTCTACCACACTCTAAATGTATAGAAGGCGGCTCTCTGGATGCACTGGCGTGTTAAGCATGAGTGCATCTAACACCATCCTTCGCTCTGTAAGCACTGGCAGTGTGAGGGGTGAGTATATCTCACTCAATCCTTCACACTAACTCTACCACACTCTAAATATATAGAAGGCGGCCCTCTGGATGTACTGGCGGTGTTAAGCATGAGTGCATCTAACACCATCCTTTGCTCTGTAAGCAATGGCGGTTTAAGGGGTGAGTATATCTCACTCCATCCTTCACACTAACTCTACCACACTCTAAATGTATAGAAGGCGGCTCTCTGGATGTACTGGCGGTATTAAGCATGAGTGTGTCTAACACCATCCTTCGCTCTGTAAGCACTGGCGGTTTAAGGGGTGAGTATATCTCACTCGATCCTTCACACTAACTCTACCACACTCTAAATGTATAGAAGGCGGCTCTCTGGATGTACTGGCGAGTTAAGCATGAGTGCATCTAACACCATCCTTCGCTCTGTAAGCACTGGCAGTGTGAGGGGTGAGTATATCTCACTCCATCCTTCACACTAACTCTACCACACTCTAAATATATAGGAGGCGGCCCTCTGGATGTACTGGCGGTGTTAAGCATGAGTGCATCTAACACCATCCTTTGCTCTGTAAGCACTGGCGGTTTAAGGGGTGAGTATATCTCACTCCATCCTTCACACTAACTCTACCACACTCTAAATATATAGAAGGCGGCTCTCTGGATGTACTGGCGGTATTAAGCATGAGTGCGTCTAACACCATCCTTCGCTCTGTAAGCACTGGCGGTTTAAGGGGTGAGTATATCTCATTCGATCCTTCACACTAACTCTACCACACTCTAAATGCATAGAAGGCGGCTCTCTGGATGTACTGGCGAGTTAAGCATGAGTGCATCTAACACCATCCTTCGCTCTGTAAGCACTGGCGGTTTAAGGGGTGAGTATATCTCACTCCATCCTTCACACTAACTCTGCCCCACTCTAAATGTATAGAAGGAGACTCTCTGGATGTACTGGCGTGTTAAACATGAGTGCATCTATCACCATCCTTCACTTTATTAGCACTGGCGGTTTAAGGCGTGAGTATATCTCACTCCATCATTCACACTAACTCTACCACACTCTAAATGTATAGAAGGCGGCTCTCTGAGTGCACTGGCGGTGTTAAGCATGAGTGCATCTAACACCATCCTTCACTCTGTAAGCACTGGCAGTGTGAGGGGTGAGTATATCTCACTCCATCCTTCACACTAACTCTACCACACTCTAAATGTATAGAAGGCAGCTCTCTGGATGCAGTGGCGAGTTAAGCATGAGTGCATCTAACACCATCCTTCGCTCTGTAAGCACTGGCAGTGTGAGGGGTGAGAATATCTCACTCCATCCTTCACACTAACTCTACCACACTCTAAATGTATAGAAGGCGGCTCTCTGGATGTACTGGCGGTGTTAAGCATGAGTGCATCTAACACCATCCTTCCCTCTGTAAGCACTGGCAGTGTGAGGGGTGAGTATATCTCACTCCATCCTTCACACTAACTCTACCACACTCTAAATGTATAGAAGGCGGCTCTCTGGATGCACTGGCGTGTTAAGCATGAGTGCATCTAACACCATCCTTCGCTCTGTAAGCACTGGCAGTGTGAGGGGTGAGTATATCTCACTCCATCCTTCACACTAACTCTACCACACTCTAAATGTATAGAAGGCGGCTCTCTGGATGCACTGGCGGTGTTAAGCATGAGTGCATCTAACACCATCCTTCGCTCTGTAAGCGCTGGCGGTTTAAGGGGTGAGTATATCTCACTCCATCCTTCACACTAACTCTACCACACTCTAAATGTAAAAAAAGGCGGCTCTCTGGGTGCACTGGCGTGTTAAGCATGAGTGCATCTAACACCATCCTTCACTCTGTAAGCACTGGCGGTTTAAGGGGTGATTATATCTCACTCCATCCTTCACACTAACTCTACCACACTGTAAATGTATAGAAGGCGGCTCTCAGGGTGCACTGGCGTGTTAAGCATGAGTGCATCTAACACCAGCAATCTCTCTGTAAGCACTGGCAGTGTAAGGGGTGAGTATATCTCGCTCCATCCTTCACACTAACTCTACCACACTCTAAATGTATAGAAGGCGGCTCTCTGGATGCACTGGCGTGTTAAGCATGAGTGCATCTAACACCATCCTTTGCTCTGTAAGCACTGGCAGTGTGAGGGGTGAGTATATCTCACTCCATCCTTCACACTAACTCTACCACACTCTAAATGAATAGAAGACGGCTCTCTGTATGCACTGGCGGTGTTAAGCATGAGTGCATCTAACACCATCCTTCGCTCTGTAAGTACTGGCGGGGTGAGTATATCTCGCTCTATCCTTCACACTAACTCTACCACACTCTAAATGTATAGAAGGCGGCTCTCTGGATGTACTGGCGGTTTTAAGCATGAGTGCGTCTAACACCATCCTTCGCTCTGTAAGCACTGGCGGTTTAAGGGGTGAGTATATACCGCTCCATCCTTCACACTAACTCTACCACACTCTAAATGTATAGAAGGCAGCTCTCTGGATGTACTGGCGGTGTTAAGCATGAGTGCATCTAACACCAGCAATCTCTCTGTAAGCACTGGCAGTGTAAGGGGTGAGTATATCTCGCTCCATCCTTCACACTAACTCTACCACACTCTAAATGTATAGAAGGCGGCTCTCTGGATGTACTGGCGGTGTTAAGCATGAGTGCGTCTAACACCATCCTTCGCTCTGTAAGCACTGGCGGTTTAAGGGGTGAGCATATCCCGCTCCATCCTTCACACTAACGCTACCACACTCTAAATGTATAGAAGGCGGCTCTCTGGATGTATTGGCGGTGTTAAGCATGACTGCATCTAACACCATCCTTGGCTCTGTAAGCACTGGCAGTGTGAGGGGTGAGTATATCTCACTCCATCCTTCACACTAACACTACCACACTCTAAATGTATAGAAGGCGGCTCTCTGGATGTACTGGCATGTTAAGCATGAGTGCATCTAACACCATCCTTCGCTCTGTAAGCACTGGCGGTTTAAGGGGTGAGTATATCTCACTCCATCCTTCACACTAACTCTACCACTCTATATATGTAAAAAAAGGCGTCTCTCTGGGTGCACTGGCGTGTTAAGCATGAGTGCATCTAACACCATCCTTCGCTCTGTAAGCACTGGCGGTTTAAGGGGTGAGTATATCTCACTCCATCCTTCACACTAACTCTACCACACTGTAAATGTATAGAAGGCGGCTCTCTGGATGTACTGGCGGTGTTAAGCATGAGTGCATCTAACACCATCCTTTGCTCTGTAAGCACTGGCAGTGTGAGGGGTGAGTATATCCCGCTCCATCCTTCACACTAACTCTACTGCACTCTAAATGTATAGAAGGCGGCTCTCTGGATGAACTGGCATGTTAAGCATGAGTGCATCTAACACCAACCTTCGCTCTGTAAGCACTGGCGGTTTAAGGGGTGAGTATATCTCACTCCATCCTTCACACTAACTCTTCCACACTGTAAATGTATAGAAGGCGGCACTCAGGGTGCACTGGCGTGTTAAGCATCAGTGCATCTAACACCATCCTTTGCTCTGTAAGCACTGGCAGTGTAAGGGGTGAGTATATCTCGCTCCATCCTTCACACTAACTCTACCACACTGTAAATATATAGAAGGCGGCTCTCTGGATGCACTGGCGGTGTTAAGCATGAGTGCATCTAACACCAACCTTCGCTCTGTAAGCACTGGCAGTGTGAGGGGTGAGTATATCTCACTCCATCCTTCACACTAACTCTACCACACTCTAAATGTATAGAAGGCGGCTCTCTGGATGAACTGGCGGTGTTAAGCATGAGTGCATCTAACACATCCTTCGCTCTGTAAGCACTGGCGGGGTGAGTATATCTCGCTCCATCCTTCACACTAACTCTACCACACTCTAAATGTATAGAAGGCGGCTCTCTGGGTGCACTGGCGGTGTTAAGCATGAGTGCATCTAACACCATCCTTCGCTCTGTAAGCACTGGCAGTGTGAGGGGTGAGTATATCTCACTCCATCCTTCACACTAACTCTACCACACTCTAAATGTATAGAAGGCGGCTCTCTGGATGTACTGGCGGTGTTAAGCATGAGTGCATCTAACACCATCCTTCGCTCTGTAAGCACTGGCAGTGTGAGGGGTGAGTATATCTCACTCCATCCTTCACACTAACTCTACCACACTCTAAATGTATAGAAGGCGGCTCTCTGGATGCACTGGCGTGTTAAGCAAGAGTGCATCTAACACCATCCTTTGCTCTGTAAGCACTGGCAGTGTGAGGGGTGAGTATATCTCACTCCATCCTTCACACTAACTCTACCACACTCTAAATGTATAGAAGGCGGCTCTCTGGATGCACTGGCGGTGTTAAGCATGAGTGCATCTAACACCATCCTTCGCTCTGTAAGCACTGGCGGTGGTGAGTATATCTCACTCCATCCTTCACACTAACTCTACCACACTCTAAATGTAAAAAAAGGCGGCTCTCTGGGTGCACTGGCGTGTTAAGCATGAGTGCATCTAACACCATACTTCGCTCTGTAAGCACTGGCGGTTTAAGGGGTGAGAATATCTCACTCCATCCTTCACACTTACTCTACCACACTGTAAATGTATAGAAGGCGGCTCTCAGGGTGCACTGGCGTGTTAAGCATGAGTGCATCTAACACCATCCATCGCTCTGTAAGCACTGGCAGTGTAAGGGGTGAGTATATCTCGCTCCATCCTTCACACTAACTCTACCACACTCTAAATGTATAGAAGGCGGCTCTCTGGATGCACTGGCGTGTTAAGCATGAGTGCATCTAACACCATCCTTCGCTCTGTAAGCACTGGCAGTGTGAGGGGTGAGTATATCTCACTCCATCCTTCACACTAACTCTACCACACTCTAAATGAATAGAAGACGGCTCTCTGGATGCACTGGCGGTGTTAAGCATGAGTGCATCTAACACCATCCTTCGCTCTGTAAGTACTGGCGGGGTGAGTATATCTCACTCCATCCTTCACACTAACTCTACCACACTCTAAATGTATAGAAGGCTGCTCTCTGGATGTACTGGCAGTGTTAAGCATGAGTGCATCTAACACCATCCTTCGCTCTGTAAGCACTGGCGGGGTGAGTATATCTCGCTCCATCCTTCACACTAACTCTTCCACACTATAAATGTATAGAAGGCGCCCCTCTGGATGTACTGGCGGTGTTAAGCATGAGTGCATCTAACACCATCCTTTGCTCTGTAAGCACTGGCGGTTTAAGGGGTGAGTATATCTCACCCTATCCTTCACACTAACTCTACCACACTCTAAATGTACAGAAGGCGGCTCTCTGGATGTACTGGCGGTGTTAAGCATGAGTGCGTCTAACACCATCCTTCGCTCTGTAAGCACTGGCGGTTTAAGGGGTGAGTATATCTCACTCGATCCTTCACACTAACTCTACCACACTCTAAATGTATAGAAGGCGGCTCTCTGGATGTACTGGCGAGTTAAGCATGAGTGCATCTAACACCATCCTTCGCTCTGTAAGCACTGGCAGTTTAAGGGGTGAGTATATCTCACTCAATCCTTCACACTAACTCTACCACACTCTAAATGTATAGAAGGCGGCTCTCTGGATGGACTGGCGTGTTAAGCATGAGTGCATCTAACACCATCCTTCACTTTGTAAGCACTGGCGGTTTAAGGGGTGAGTATATCTCACTCCATCCTTCATACTAACTCTACCACACTCTAAATGTATAGAAGGCGGCTCTCTGGATGTACTGGCGGTGTTAAGCATGAGTGCATCCAACACCATCCTTCGTTCTGTAAGCACTGGCAGTGTGAGGGGTGAGTATATCTCACTCCATCCTTCACAATAACTCTACCACACTCTAAATCTATAGAAGGCGGCTCTCTGGATGTACTGGCGGTGTTAAGCATGAGTGCATCTAACACCATCCTTCGCTCTGTAAGCACTGGCGGTTTAAGGGGCGAGTATATCTCACTACATCCTTCACACTAACTCTACCACACTGTAAATGTATAGAAGGCGGCTCTCTGGATGTACTGGCGGTGTTAAGCATGAGTGCATCTAACACCATCCTTCACTCTGTAAGCACTGGCAGTATGAGGGGTGAGTATATCTCACTCCATCCTTCACACTAACTCTACCACACTCTAAATGTATAGAAGGCGGCTCTCAGGGTGCACTGGCGTATTAAGCATGAGTGCATCTAACACCATCCTTCGCTCTGTAAGCACTGGCAGTGTAAGGGGTGAGTATATCTCGCTCCATCCTTCACACTAACTCTACCACACTGTAAATGTATAGAAGGCGGCTCTCTGGATGCACTGGCGGTGTTAAGCATGAGTGCATCTAACACCATCCTTCGCTCTGTAAGCACCGGCAGTGTGAGGGGTGAGTATATCTCACTCCATCCTTCACACTAACTCTACCACACTCTAAATGTATAGAAGGCGGCTCTCTGGATTCACTGGCGTGTTCAGCATGAGTGCATCTAACACCATCCTTCGCTCTGTAAGCACTGGCAGTGTGAGGGGTGAGTATATCTCACTCCATCCTTCACACTAACTCTACCACACTCTAAATGTATAGAAGGCGGCTCTCTGGATGCACAGGCGGTGTTAAGCATGAGTGCATCTAACACCATCCTTCGCTCTGTAAGCACTGGCAGTGTGAGGGGTGAGTATATCTCACTCCATCCTTCACACTAACTCTACCACACTCTAAATGTATAGAAGACGGCTCTCTGGATGCACTGGCGGTGTTAAGCATGAGTGCATCTAACACCATCCTTCGCTCTGTAAGCACTGGCGGGGTGAGTATATCTCGCTCCATCCTTCACACTAACTCTACCACACTCTAAATGTATAGAAGGCGGCCCTCTGGATGTACTGGCGGTGTTAAGCATGAGTGCATCTAACACCATCCTTTGCTCTGTAAGCACTGGCGGTTTAAGGGGTGAGTATATCTCACTCCATCCTTCACACTAACTCTACCACACTCTAAATGTATAGAAGGCGGCTCTCTGGATGTGCTGGCGGTGTTAAGCATGAGTGCGTCTAACACCATCCTTCGCTCTGTAAGCACTGGCGGTTTAAGGGGTAAGTATATCTCACTCGATCCTTCACACTAACTCCACCACACTCTAAATGTATAGAAGGCAGCTCTCTGGATGTACTGGCGTGTTAACCATGAGTGCATCTAACACCATCCTTCACTTTGTAAGCAATGGCGGTTTAAGGGGTGAGTATATCTCACTCCATCCTTCACACTAACTCTACCACACTCTAAATGTATAGAAGGCGGCTCTCTGGGTGCACTGGCGGTGTTAAGCATGAGTGCATCTAACACCATCCTTGGCTCTGTAAGCACTGGCAGTGTGAGGGGTGAGTATATCTCACTCCATCCTTCACACTAACTCTACCACACTCTAAATGTATAGAAGGCGGCTCTCTGGATGTACTGGCGGTGTTAAGCATGAGTGCATCTAACACCATCCTTCGCTCTGTAAGCACTGGCAGTGTGAGGGGTGAGTATATCTCACTCCATCCTTTACACTAACTCTACCACACTCTAAATGTATAGAAGGCGGCTCTCTGGATGCACTGGCGTGTTAAGCATGAGTGCATCTAACACCATCCTTCGCTCTGTAAGCACTGGCAGTGTGAGGGGTGAGTATATCTCACTCCATCCTTCACACTAACTCTACCACACTCTAAATGTATAGAAGGCAGGTCTCTGGATGCACTGGCGGTGTTAAGCATGAGTGCATCTAACACCATCCTTCGCTCTGTAAGCACTGGCGGTTTAAGGGGTGAGTATATCTCACTTCATCCTTCACACTAACTCCACCACACTCTAAATGTAAAAAAAGGCGGCTCTCTGGGTGCACTGGCGTGTTAAGCATGAGTGCATCTAACACCATCCTTCGCTCTGTAAGCACTGTTTGTTTAAGGGGTGAGTATATCTCACTCCATCCTTCACACTAACTCTACCACACTGTAAATGTATAGAAGGCGGCTCTCAGGGTGCACTGGCGTGTTAAGCATGAGTGCATCTAACACCATCAATCTCTCTGTAAGCACTGGCAGTGTAAGGGGTGAGTATATCTCGCTCCATCCTTCCCACTAACTCTACCACACTCTAAATGAATAGAAGGCGGCTCTCTGGATGCACTGGTGGTGTTAAGCATGAGTGCATCTAACACCATCCTTCGCTCTGTAAGTACTGGCGGGGTGAGTATATCTCGCTCTATCCTTCACACTAACTCTACCACACTCTAAATGTATAGAAGGCGGCCCTCTGGATGTACTGGCGGTGTTAAGCATGAGTGCATCTAACACCATCCTTTGCTCTGTAATCACTGGCGGTTTAAGGGGTGAGTATATCTCACTCCATCCTTCACACTAACTCTACCACACTCTAAATGTATAGAAGGCGGCTCTCTGGATGTACTGGCGGTGTTAAGCATGAGTGCGTCTAACACCATCCTTCGCTCTGTAAGCACTGGCGGTTTAAGGGGTGAGTATATCTCACTCCATCCTTCACACTAACTCTACCACACTCTAAATGTATAGAAGGCGGCTCTCTGGGTGCACTGGCGGTGTTATGCATGAGTGCATCTAACACCATCCTTCGCTCTGTAAGCACTGGCAGTGTGAGGGGTGAGTATATCTCACTCCATCCTTCACACTAACTCTACCACACTCTAAATGTATAGAAGGCGGCTCTCTGGATGTACTGGCGGTGTTAAGCATGAGTGCATCTAACACCATCCTTCGCTCTGTAAGCACTGGCAATGTGAGGGGTGAGTATATCTCACTCCATCCTTCACACTAACTCTACCACACTCTAAATGTATAGAAGGCGGCTCTCTGGATGCACTGGCGTGTTAAGCATGAGTGCATCTAACACCATCCTTCACTCTGTAAGCACTGGCAGTGTGAGGGGTGAGTATATCTCACTCCATCCTTCACACTAACTCTACCACACTCTAAATGTATAGAAGGCGGCTCTCTTGATGTACTGGCGGTGTTAAGCACAAGTGCATCTAACACCATCCTTCGCTCTGTAAGCACTGGCGGTTTAAGGGGTGAGTATATCTCACTCCATCCTTCACACTAACTCTACCACACTCTAAATGTTAAAAAAGGCGGCTCTCTGGGTGCACTGGCGTGTTAAGCATGAGTGCATCTAACACCATCCTTCGCTCTGTAAGCACTGGCGGTTTAAGGGGTGAGTATATCTCACTCCATCCTTCACACTAACTCTACCACACTGTAAATGTATAGAAGGCGGCTCTCAGGGTGCACTGGCGTGTTAAGCATGAGTGCATCTAACACCATCAATCTCTCTGTAAGCACTGGCAGTGTAAGGGGTGAGTATATCTCGCTCCATCCTATACACTAACTCTACCACACTCTAAATGAATAGAAGGCGGCTCTCTGGATGCACTGGCGTGTTAAGCATGAGTGCATCTAACACCATCCTTCGCTCTGTAAGCACTGGCAGTGTGAGGGGTGAGTATATCTCACTCCATCCTTCACACTAACTCTACCACACTCTCAATGAATAGAAGACGGCTCTCTGGATGCACTGGCGGTGTTGAGCATGAGTGCATCTAACACCATCCTTCGCTCTGTAAGCACTGGCAGTGTGAGGGGTGAGTATATCTCACTCCATCCTTCACACTAACTCTACCACACTCTAAATGTATAGAAGGCGGCTCTCTGGATGTACTGGCGGTGTTAAGCATGAGTGCATCTAACACCATCCTTCACTCTGTAAGCACTGGCAGTATGAGGGGTGAGTATATCTCACTCCATCCTTCACACTAACTCTTCCACACTGTAAATGTATAGAAGGCGGCTCTCAGGGTGCACTGGCGTATTAAGCATGAGTGCATCTAACACCATCCTTCGCTCTGTAAGCACTGGCAGTGTAAGGGGTGAGTATATCTCGCTCCATCCTTCACACTAACTCTACCACACTGTAAATGTATAGAAGGCGGCTCTCTGGATGCACTGGCGGTGTTAAGCATGAGTGCATCTAACACCATCCTTCGCTCTGTAAGCACCGGCAGTGTGAGGGGTGAGTATATCTCACTCCATTCTTCACACTAACTCTACCACACTCTAAATGTATAGAAGGCGGCTCTCTGGATTCACTGGCGTGTTCAGCATGAGTGCATCTAACACCATCCTTCGCTCTGTAAGCACTGGCAGTGTGAGGGGTGAGTATATCTCACTCCATCCTTCACACTAACTCTACCACACTCTAAATGTATAGAAGGCGGCTCTCTGGATGCACAGGCGGTGTTAAGCATGAGTGCATCTAACACCATCCTTCGCTCTGTAAGCACTGGCAGTGTGAGGGGTGAGTATATCTCACTCCATCCTTCACACTAACTCTACCACACTCTAAATGTATAGAAGACGGCTCTCTGGATGCACTGGCGGTGTTAAGCATGAGTGCATCTAACACCATCCTTCGCTCTGTAAGCACTGGCGGGGTGAGTATATCTCGCTCCATCCTTCACACTAACTCTACCACACTCTAAATGTATAGAAGGCGGCCCTCTGGATGTACTGGCGGTGTTAAGCATGAGTGCATCTAACACCATCCTTTGCTCTGTAAGCACTGGCGGTTTAAGGGGTGAGTATATCTCACTCCATCCTTCACACTAACTCTACCACACTCTAAATGTATAGAAGGCGGCTCTCTGGATGTGCTGGCGGTGTTAAGCATGAGTGCGTCTAACACCATCCTTCGCTCTGTAAGCACTGGCGGTTTAAGGGGTAAGTATATCTCACTCGATCCTTCACACTAACTCCACCACACTCTAAATGTATAGAAGGCAGCTCTCTGGATGTACTGGCGTGTTAACCATGAGTGCATCTAACACCATCCTTCACTTTGTAAGCAATGGCGGTTTAAGGGGTGAGTATATCTCACTCCATCCTTCACACTAACTCTACCACACTCTAAATGTATAGAAGGCGGCTCTCTGGGTGCACTGGCGGTGTTAAGCATGAGTGCATCTAACACCATCCTTGGCTCTGTAAGCACTGGCAGTGTGAGGGGTGAGTATATCTCACTCCATCCTTCACACTAACTCTACCACACTCTAAATGTATAGAAGGCGGCTCTCTGGATGTACTGGCGGTGTTAAGCATGAGTGCATCTAACACCATCCTTCGCTCTGTAAGCACTGGCAGTGTGAGGGGTGAGTATATCTCACTCCATCCTTTACACTAACTCTACCACACTCTAAATGTATAGAAGGCGGCTCTCTGGATGCACTGGCGTGTTAAGCATGAGTGCATCTAACACCATCCTTCGCTCTGTAAGCACTGGCAGTGTGAGGGGTGAGTATATCTCACTCCATCCTTCACACTAACTCTACCACACTCTAAATGTATAGAAGGCAGGTCTCTGGATGCACTGGCGGTGTTAAGCATGAGTGCATCTAACACCATCCTTCGCTCTGTAAGCACTGGCGGTTTAAGGGGTGAGTATATCTCACTTCATCCTTCACACTAACTCCACCACACTCTAAATGTAAAAAAAGGCGGCTCTCTGGGTGCACTGGCGTGTTAAGCATGAGTGCATCTAACACCATCCTTCGCTCTGTAAGCACTGTTTGTTTAAGGGGTGAGTATATCTCACTCCATCCTTCACACTAACTCTACCACACTGTAAATGTATAGAAGGCGGCTCTCAGGGTGCACTGGCGTGTTAAGCATGAGTGCATCTAACACCATCAATCTCTCTGTAAGCACTGGCAGTGTAAGGGGTGAGTATATCTCGCTCCATCCTTCCCACTAACTCTACCACACTCTAAATGAATAGAAGGCGGCTCTCTGGATGCACTGGTGGTGTTAAGCATGAGTGCATCTAACACCATCCTTCGCTCTGTAAGTACTGGCGGGGTGAGTATATCTCGCTCTATCCTTCACACTAACTCTACCACACTCTAAATGTATAGAAGGCGGCCCTCTGGATGTACTGGCGGTGTTAAGCATGAGTGCATCTAACACCATCCTTTGCTCTGTAATCACTGGCGGTTTAAGGGGTGAGTATATCTCACTCCATCCTTCACACTAACTCTACCACACTCTAAATGTATAGAAGGCGGCTCTCTGGATGTACTGGCGGTGTTAAGCATGAGTGCGTCTAACACCATCCTTCGCTCTGTAAGCACTGGCGGTTTAAGGGGTGAGTATATCTCACTCCATCCTTCACACTAACTCTACCACACTCTAAATGTATAGAAGGCGGCTCTCTGGGTGCACTGGCGGTGTTATGCATGAGTGCATCTAACACCATCCTTCGCTCTGTAAGCACTGGCAGTGTGAGGGGTGAGTATATCTCACTCCATCCTTCACACTAACTCTACCACACTCTAAATGTATAGAAGGCGGCTCTCTGGATGTACTGGCGGTGTTAAGCATGAGTGCATCTAACACCATCCTTCGCTCTGTAAGCACTGGCAATGTGAGGGGTGAGTATATCTCACTCCATCCTTCACACTAACTCTACCACACTCTAAATGTATAGAAGGCGGCTCTCTGGATGCACTGGCGTGTTAAGCATGAGTGCATCTAACACCATCCTTCACTCTGTAAGCACTGGCAGTGTGAGGGGTGAGTATATCTCACTCCATCCTTCACACTAACTCTACCACACTCTAAATGTATAGAAGGCGGCTCTCTTGATGTACTGGCGGTGTTAAGCACAAGTGCATCTAACACCATCCTTCGCTCTGTAAGCACTGGCGGTTTAAGGGGTGAGTATATCTCACTCCATCCTTCACACTAACTCTACCACACTCTAAATGTTAAAAAAGGCGGCTCTCTGGGTGCACTGGCGTGTTAAGCATGAGTGCATCTAACACCATCCTTCGCTCTGTAAGCACTGGCGGTTTAAGGGGTGAGTATATCTCACTCCATCCTTCACACTAACTCTACCACACTGTAAATGTATAGAAGGCGGCTCTCAGGGTGCACTGGCGTGTTAAGCATGAGTGCATCTAACACCATCAATCTCTCTGTAAGCACTGGCAGTGTAAGGGGTGAGTATATCTCGCTCCATCCTATACACTAACTCTACCACACTCTAAATGAATAGAAGGCGGCTCTCTGGATGCACTGGCGTGTTAAGCATGAGTGCATCTAACACCATCCTTCGCTCTGTAAGCACTGGCAGTGTGAGGGGTGAGTATATCTCACTCCATCCTTCACACTAACTCTACCACACTCTCAATGAATAGAAGACGGCTCTCTGGATGCACTGGCGGTGTTGAGCATGAGTGCATCTAACACCATCCTTCGCTCTGTAAGCACTGGCAGTGTGAGGGGTGAGTATATCTCACTCCATCCTTCACACTAACTCTACCACACTCTAAATGTATAGAAGGCGGCTCTCTGGATGTACTGGCGGTGTTAAGCATGAGTGCATCTAACACCATCCTTCACTCTGTAAGCACTGGCAGTATGAGGGGTGAGTATATCTCACTCCATCCTTCACACTAACTCTTCCACACTGTAAATGTATAGAAGGCGGCTCTCAGGGTGCACTGGCGTATTAAGCATGAGTGCATCTAACACCATCCTTCGCTCTGTAAGCACTGGCAGTGTAAGGGGTGAGTATATCTCGCTCCATCCTTCACACTAACTCTACCACACTGTAAATGTATAGAAGGCGGCTCTCTGGATGCACTGGCGGTGTTAAGCATGAGTGCATCTAACACCATCCTTCGCTCTGTAAGCACCGGCAGTGTGAGGGGTGAGTATATCTCACTCCATCCTTCACACTAACTCTACCACTCTCTAAATGTATAGAAGGCGGCTCTCTGGATTCACTGGCGTGTTCAGCATGAGTGCATCTAACACCATCCTTCGCTCTGTAAGCACTGGCAGTGTGAGGGGTGAGTATATCTCACTCCATCCTTCACACTAACTCTACCACACTCTAAATGTATAGAAGGCGGCCCTCTGGATGTACTGGCGGTGTTAAGCATGAGTGCATCTAACACCATCCTTTGCTCTGTAAGCACTGGCGGTTTAAGGGGTGAGTATATCTCACTCCATCCTTCACACTAACTCTACCACACTCTAAATGTATAGAAGGCGGCTCTCTGGATGTGCTGGCGGTGTTAAGCATGAGTGCGTCTAACACCATCCTTCGCTCTGTAAGCACTGGCGGTTTAAGGGGTAAGTATATCTCACTCGATCCTTCACACTAACTCCACCACACTCTAAATGTATAGAAGGCAGCTCTCTGGATGTACTGGCGTGTTAACCATGAGTGCATCTAACACCATCCTTCACTTTGTACGCAATGGCGGTTTAAGGGGTGAGTATATCTCACTCCATCCTTCACACTAACTCTACCACACTCTAAATGTATAGAAGGCAGCTCTCTGGGTGCACTGGCGGTGTTAAGCATGAGTGCATCTAACACCATCCTTGGCTCTGTAAGCACTGGCAGTGTGAGGGGTGAGTATATCTCACTCCATCCTTCACACTAACTCTACCACACTCTAAATGTATAGAAGGCGGCTCTCTGGATGTACTGGCGGTGTTAAGCATGAGTGCATCTAACACCATCCTTCGCTCTGTAAGCACTGGCAGTACGAGGGGTGAGTATATCTCACTCCATCCTTTACACTAACTCTACCACACTCTAAATGTATAGAAGGCGGCTCTCTGGATGCACTGGCGTGTTAAGCATGAGTGCATCTAACACCATCCTTCGCTCTGTAAGCACTGGCAGTGTGAGGGGTGAGTATATCTCACTCCATCCTTCACACTAACTCTACCACACTCTAAATGTATAGAAGGCAGGTCTCTGGATGCACTGGCGGTGTTAAGCATGAGTGCATCTAACACCATCCTTCGCTCTGTAAGCACTGGCGGTTTAAGGGGTGAGTATATCTCACTTCATCCTTCACACTAACTCTACCACACTCTAAATGTAAAAAAAGGCGGCTCTCTGGGTGCACTGGCGTGTTAAGCATGAGTGCATCTAACACCATCCTTCGCTCTGTAAGTACTGGCGGGGTGAGTATATCTCGCTCTATCCTTCACACTAACTCTACCACACTCTAAATGTATAGAACGCGGCCCTCTGGATGTACTGGCGGTGTTAAGCATGAGTGCATCTAACACCATCCTTTGCTCTGTAATCACTGGCGGTTTAAGGGGTGAGTATATCTCACTCCATCCTTCACACTAACTCTACCACACTCTAAATGTATAGAAGGCGGCTCTCTGGATGTACTGGCGGTGTTAAGCATGAGTGCGTCTAACACCATCCTTCGCTCTGTAAGCACTGGCGGTTTAAGGGGTGAGTATATCTCACTCCATCCTTCACACTAACTCTACCACACTCTAAATGTATAGAAGGCGGCTCTCTGGGTGCACTGGCGGTGTTAAGCATGAGTGCATCTAACACCATCCTTCGCTCTGTAAGCACTGGCAGTGTGAGGGGTGAGTATATCTCACTCCATCCTTCACACTAACTCTACCACACTCTAAATGTATAGAAGGCGGCTCTCTGGATGTACTGGCGGTGTTAAGCATGAGTGCATCTAACACCATCCTTCGCTCTGTAAGCACTGGCAATGTGAGGGGTGAGTATATCTCACTCCATCCTTCACACTAACTCTACCACACTCTAAATGTATAGAAGGCGGCTCTCTGGATGCACTGGCGTGTTAAGCATGAGTGCATCTAACACCATCCTTCACTCTGTAAGCACTGGCAGTGTGAGGGGTGAGTATATCTCACTCCATCCTTCACACTAACTCTACCACACTCTAAATGTATAGAAGGCGGCTCTCTTGATGTACTGGCGGTGTTAAGCACAAGTGCATCTAACACCATCCTTCGCTCTGTAAGCACTGGCGGTTTAAGGGGTGAGTATATCTCACTCCATCCTTCACACTAACTCTACCACACTCTAAATGTTAAAAAAGGCGGCTCTCTGGGTGCACTGGCGTGTTAAGCATGAGTGCATCTAACACCATCCTTCGCTCTGTAAGCACTGGCGGTTTAAGGGGTGAGTATATCTCACTCCATCCTTCACACTAACTCTACCACACTGTAAATGTATAGAAGGCGGCTCTCAGGGTGCACTGGCGTGTTAAGCATGAGTGCATCTAACACCATCAATCTCTCTGTAAGCACTGGCAGTGTAAGGGGTGAGTATATCTTGCTCCATCCTATACACTAACTCTACCACACTCTAAATGAATAGAAGGCGGCTCTCTGGATGCACTGGCGTGTTAAGCATGAGTGCATCTAACACCATCCTTTGCTCTGTAAGCACTGGCAGTGTGAGGGGTGAGTATATCTCACTCCATCCTTCACACTAACTCTACCACACTCTCAATGAATAGAAGACGGCTCTCTGGATGCACTGGCGGTGTTGAGCATGAGTGCATCTAACACCATCCTTCGCTCTGTAAGTACTGTCGGGGTGAGTATATCTCACTCCATCCTTCACACTAACTCTACCACACTGTAAATGTATAGAAGGCGGCTCTCAGGGTGCACTGGCGTGTTAAGCATGAGTGCATCTAACACCATCCTTCGCTCTGTAAGCACTGGCAGTGTGAGGGGTGAGTATATCTCACTCCATCCTTCACACTAACTCTACCACACTCTAAATATATAGAAGGCGGCCCTCTGGATGTACTGGCGGTGTTAAGCATGAGTGCATCTAACAGCATCCTTTGCTCTGTAAGCACTGGCGGTTTAAGGGGTGAGTATATCTCACTCCATCCTTCACACTAACTCTACCAGACTCTAAATATATAGAAGGCGGCTCTCTGGATGTACTGGCGGTATTAAGCATGAGTGCGTCTAACACCATCCTTCGCTCTGTAAGCACTGGCGGTTTAAGGGGTGAGTATATCTCACTCGATCCTTCACACTAACTCTACCACACTCTAAATGTATAGAAGGCGGCTCTCTGGATGTACTGGCGAGTTAAGCATGAGTGCATCTAACACCATCCTTTGCTCTGTAAGCACTGGCGGTTTAAGGGGTGAGCATATCCCACTCCATCCTTCACACTAACTCTACCACACTCTAAATGTATAGGAGGCGACTCTCTGGATGTACTGGCATGTTAAGTATGAGTGCATCTATCACCATCCTTCACTTTGTTAGCACTGGCGGTTTAAGGGGTGAGTATATCTCACTCCATCATTCACACTAACTCTACCACACTCTAAATGTATAGAAGGCGGCTCTCTGGGTGCACTGGCGGTGTTAAGCATGAGTGCATCTAACACCATCCTTTGCTCTGTAAGCACTGGCAGTGTGAGGGGTGAGTATATCTCACTCCATCCTTCACACTAACTCTACCACACTCTAAATGTATAGAAGGCAGCTCTCTGGATGCAGTGGCGAGTTAAGCATGAGTGCATCTAACACCATCCTTCGCTCTGTAAGCACTGGCAGTGTGAGGGGTGAGTATATCTCACTCCATCCTTCACACTAACTCTACCACACTCTAAATGTATAGAAGGCGGCTCTCTGGATGTACTGGCGGTGTTAAGCATGAGTGCATCTAACACCATCCTTCGCTCTGTAAACACTGGCAGTGTGAGGGGTGAGTATATCTCACTCCATCCTTCACACTAACTCTACCACACTCTAAATGTATAGAAGGCGGCTCTCTGGATGCACTGGCGTGTTAAGCATGAGTGCATCTAACACCATCCTTCGCTCTGTAAGCACTGGCAGTGTGAGGGGTGAGTATATCTCACTCCATCCTTCACACTAACTCTACCACACTCTAAATGTATAGAAGGCGGCTCTCTGGATGCACTGGCGGTGTTAAGCATGAGTGCATCTAACACCATCCTTCGCTCTGTAAGCACTGGCGGTTTAAGGGGTGAGTATATCTCACTCCATCCTTCACACTAACTCTACCACACTCTAAATGTAAAAAATGGCGGCTCTCTGGGTGCACTGGCGTGTTAAGCATGACTGCATCTAACACCATCCTTCACTCTGTAAGCACTGGCGGTTTAAGGGGTGATTATGTAAATGTAAATGTACAGATATTTATATAGCGCAAATCACCAACCGGTCTCTAAGCGCTTGCTTAGGGAACCCGTCCTGGTATTCCTCTGTGAGAGAACCCAGCAGGGCATCCACAAGGTGAAAGCCAGGCATCCCGCCGCGAGGGGCCATTGTGGAGATTAAGCAGGCTATTGCCCAGAGTCGCAGAGTGTGAACCCATGAATCGAGTATGCACTGGAGCGAGAATTATCGAGTCCATGGACAATTTATGGACTCAAGACCCAGCCGAGCCAGGAATTGAACCCTGGTCCCGGGCTGACTTCTGCTTCCAGGTCTGCCTACTCTAACCAGTGAGCCACACTTCTCCATTATATCTCACTCCATCCTTCACACTAACTCTACCACACTGTAAATGTATAGAAGGCGGCTCTCAGGGTGCACTGGCGTGTTAAGCATGAGTGCATCTAACACCAGCAATCTCTCTGTAAGCACTGGCAGTGTAAGGGGTGAGTATATCTCGCTCCATCCTTCACACTAACTCTACCACACTCTAAATGTATAGAAGGCGGCTCTCTGGATGCACTGGCGTGTTAAGCATGAGTGTATCTAACACCATCCTTTGCTCTGTAAGCACTGGCAGTGTGAGGGGTGAGTATATCTCACTCCATCCTTCACACTAACTCTACCACACTCTAAATGAATAGAAGACGGCTCTCTGGATGCACTGGCGGTGTTAAGCATGAGTGCATCTAACACCATCCTTCGCTCTGTAAGTACTGTCGGGGTGAGTATATCTCGCTCTATCCTTCACACTAACTCTACCACACTCTAAATGTATAGAAGGCGGCTCTCTGGATGTACTGGCGGTGTTAAGCATGAGTGCGTCTAACACCATCCTTCGCTCTGTAAGCACTGGCGGTTTAAGGGGTGAGTATATCCCGCTCCATCCTTCACACTAACTCTACCACACTCTAAATGTATAGAAGGCGGCTCTCTGGATGTACTGGCGGTGTTAAGCATGAGTGCATCTAACACCAGCAATCTCTCTGTAAGCACTGGCAGTGTAAGGGGTGAGTATATCTCGCTCCATCCTTCACACTAACTCTACCACACTCTAAATGTATAGAAGGCGGCTCTCTGGATGTACTGGCGGTGTTAAGCATGAGTGCGTCTAACACCATCCTTCGCTCTGTAAGCACTGGTGGTTTAAGGGGTGAGTATATCTCACTCCATCCTTCACACTAACTCTACCACACTGTAAATGTATAGAAGGCGGCTCTCTGGATGTACTGGCGGTGTTAAGCATGAGTGCATCTAACACCATCCTTCGCTCTGTAAGCACTGGCAGTGTGAGGGGTGAGCATATCCCGCTCCATCCTTCACACTAACTCTACCACACTCTAAATGTATAGAAGGCGGCTCTCTGGATGTATTGGCGGTGTTAAGCATGAGTGCATCTAACACCATCCTTCGCTCTGTAAGCACTGGCAGTGTGAGGGGTGACTATATCTCACTCCATCCTTCACACTAACTCTACCACACTCTAAATGTATAGAAGGCGGCTCTCTGGATGTACTGGCATGTTAAGCATGAGTGCATCTAACACCATCCTTCGCTCTGTAAGCACTGGCGGTTTAAGGGGTGAGTATATCTCACTCCATCCTTCACACTAACTCTACCACACTCTAAATGTATAGAAGGCAGCTCTCTGGATGCAGTGGCGAGTTAAGCATGAGTGCATCTAACACCATCCTTCGCTCTGTAAGCACTGGCAGTGTGAGGGGTGAGTATATCTCACTCCATCCTTCACACTAACTCTACCACACTCTAAATGTATAGAAGGCGGCTCTCTGGATGTACTGGCGGTGTTAAGCATGAGTGCATCTAACACCATCCTTCGCTCTGTAAGCACTGGCAGTGTGAGGGGTGAGTATATCTCACTCCATCCTTCACACTAACTCTACCACACTCTAAATGTATAGAAGGCGGCTCTCTGGATGCACTGGCGGTGTTAAGCATGAGTGCATTTTACACCATCCTTCGCTCTGTAAGCACTGGCGGTTTAAGGGGTGAGTATATCTCACTCCATCCTTCACACTAACTCTACCACACTCTAAATGTAAAAAAAGGCGGCTCTCTGGGTGCACTGGCGTGTTAAGCATGAGTGCATCTAACACCATCCTTCACTCTGTAAGCACTGGCGGTTTAAGGGGTGATTATATATCACTCCATCCTTCACACTAACTCTACCACACTGTAAATGTATAGAAGGCGGCTCTCAGGGTGCACTGGCGTGTTAAGCATGAGTGCATCTAACACCAGCAATCTCTCTGTAAGCACTGGCAGTGTAAGGGGTGAGTATATCTCGCTCCATCCTTCACACTAACTCTACCACACTCTAAATGTATAGAAGGCGGCTCTCTGGATGCACTGGCGTGTTAAGCATGAGTGCATCTAACTCCATCCTTCGCTCTGTAAGCACTGGCAGTGTGAGGGGTGAGTATATCTCACTCCATCCTTCACACTAACTCTACCACACTCTAAATGAATAGAAGACGGCTCTCTGGATGCACTGGCGGTGTTAAGCATGAGTGCATCTAACACCATCCTTCGCTCTGTAAGTACTGGCGGGGTGAGTATATCTCGCTCTATCCTTCACACTAACTCTACCACACTCTAAATGTATAGAAGGCGGCTCTCTGGATGTACTGGCGGTGTTAAGCATGAGTGCGTCTAACACCATCCTTCGCTCTGTAAGCACTGGCGGTTTAAGGGGTGAGTATATCCCGCTCCATCCTTCACACTAACTATACCACACTCTAAATGTATAGAAGGCGGCTCTCTGGATGTACTGGCGGTGTTAAGCATGAGTGCATCTAACACCAGCAATCTCTCTGTAAGCACTGGCAGTGTAAGGGGTGAGTATATCTCGCTCCATCCTTCACACTAACTCTACCACACTCTAAATGTATAGAAGGCGGCTCTCTGGATGTACTGCCGGTGTTAAGCATGAGTGCGTCTAACACCATCCTTCGCTCTGTAAGCACTGGCGGTTTAAGGGGTGAGTGTATCTCACTCCATCCTTCACACTAACTCTACCACACTGTAAAAGTATAGAAGGCGGCTCTCTGGATGTACTGGCGGTGTTAAGCATGAGTGCATCTAACACCATCCTTCGCTCTGTAAGTACTGGCAGTGTGAGGGGTGAGCATATCCCGCTCCATCCTTCACACTAACTCTACCACACTCTAAATGTATAGAAGGCGGCTCTCTGGATGTATTGGCGGTGTTAAGCATGAGTGCATCTAACACCATCCTTCGCTCTGTAAGCACTGGCAGTGTGAGGGGTGAGTATATCTCACTCCATCCTTCACACTAACTCTACCACACTCTAAATATATAGAAGGCGGCCCTCTGGATGTACTGGCGGTGTTAAGCATGAGTGCATCTAACACCATCCTTTGCTCTGTAAGCACTGGCGGTTTAAGGGGTGAGTATATCTCACTCCATCCTTCACACTAACTCTACTAGACTCTAAATGTATAGAAGGCGGCTCTCTGGATGTACTGGCGGTATTAAGCATGAGTGCGTCTAACACCATCCTTCGCTCTGTAAGCACTGGCGGTTTAAGGGGTGAGTATATCTAACTCGATCCTTCACACTAACTTTACCACACTCTAAATGTATAGAGGACGGCTCTCTGGATGTACTGGCGAGTTAAGCATGAGTGCATCTAACACCATCCTTCGCTCTGTAAGCACTGGCGGTTTAAGGGGTGAGTATATCTCACGCCATCCTTCACACTAACTCTACCACACTCTAAATGTATAGAAGGCGACTCTCTGGATGTACTGGCCTGTTAAGCATGAGTGCATCTATCACCATCCTTCGCTTTGTTAGCACTGGCGGTTTAAGGGGTGAGTATATCTCACTCCATCATTCACACTAACTCTACCACACTCTAAATGGATAGAAGGCGGCTCTCTGGGTGCACTGGCGGTGTTAAGCATGAGTGCATCTAACACCATCCTTCGCTCTGTAAGCACTGGCAGTGTGAGGGGTGAGTATATCTCACTCCATCCTTCACACTAACTCTACCACACTCTAAATGTATAGAAGGCGGCTCTCTGGGTGCACTGGCGGTGTTAAGCATGAGTGCATCTAACACCATCCTTCGCTCTGTAAGCACTGGCAGTGTGAGGGGTGAGTATATCTCACTCCATCCTTCACACTAACTCTACCACACTCTAAATGTATAGAAGGCGGCTCTCTGGATGTACTGGCGTGTTAAGCATGAGTGCATCTAACACCATCCTTCGCTCTGTAAGCACTGGCGGTTTAAGGGGTGAGTATATCTCACTCCATCCTTCACACTAACTCTACCACACTGTAAATGTATAGAAGGCGGCTCTCTGGATGTACTGGCAGTGTTAAGCATGAGTGCATCTAACACCATCCTTTGCTCTGTAAGCACTGGCAGTGTGAGAGGTGAGTATATCCCGCTCCATCCTTCACACTAACTCTACCATACTCTAAATGTGTAGAAGGCGGCTCTCTGGATGTACTGGCGTGTTAAGCATGAGTGCATCTAACACCATCCTTCGCTCTGTAAGCACTGGCGGTTTAAAGGGTGAGTATATCTCACTCCATCCTTCACACTAACTCTACCACACTCTAAATGTATAGAAGGAGGCTCTCTGGATGTACTGGCGGTGTTAAGCATGAGTGCATCTAACACCATCCTTCGCTCTGTAAGCACTAGCGGTTTAAGGGGTGAGTATATCTCACTCCATCCTTCACACTAACTCTACCACACTCTAAATGTAAAAAAAGGCGGCTCTCTTGGTGCACTGGGGTGTTAAGCATGAGTGCATTTAACACCATCCTTCGCTCTGTAAGCACTGGCGGTTTAAGGGATGAGTATATCTCACTCCATCCTTCACACTAACTCTACCACATTGTAAATGTATAGAAGGCGGCTCTCAGGGTGCACTGGCGTGTTAAGCATGAGTGCATCTAACACCATCCTTCGCTCTGTAAGCACTGGCAGTGTGAGGGGTGAGTATATCTCACTCCATCCTTCACACTCACTCTACCACACTCTAAATATATAGAAGGCGGCCCTCTGGATGTACTGGCGGTGTTAAGCATGAGTGCATCTAACACCATCCTTTGCTCTGTAAGCACTGGTGGTTTAAGGGGTGAGTATATCTCACTCCATCCTTCACACTAACTCTACCACACTCTAAATGTATAGAAGGCAGCTCTCTGGATGTACTGGCGGTATTAAGCATGAGTGCGTCTAACACCATCCTTCGCTCTGTAAGCACAGGCAGTTTAAGGGGTGAGTATATCTCACTCGATCCTTCACACTAACTCTACCACACTCTAAATGTATAGAAGACGGCTCTCTGGATGTACTGGCGAGTTAAGCATGAGTGCATCTAACACCATCCTTCGCTCTGTAAGCACTGGCGGTTTAAGGGGTGAGTATATCTCACTCCATCCTTCACACTAACTCTACCACACTCTAAATGTATAGAAGGCGGCTCTCTGGATGTACTGGCGGTGTTAAGCATGAGTGCATCTAACACCATCCTTTGCTCTGTAAGCACTGGCAGTTTAAGGGGTGAGTATATCTCACTCCATCCTTCACACTAACTCTACCACACTCTAAATGTATAGAAGGCGGCTCTCTGGATGTACTGGCGGTGTTAAGCATGAGTGCGTCTAACACCATCCTTCGCTCTGTAAGCACTGGCGGTTTAAGGGGTGAGTATATCTCACTCGATCCTTCACACTAACTCTACCACACTCTAAATGTATAGAAGGCAGCTCTCTCGATGTACTGGCGTGTTAAGCATGAGTGCATCTAACACCATCCTTCACTTTGTAAGCACTGGCGGTTTAAGGGGTGAGTATATCTCACTCCATCCTTCACACTAACTCTACCACACTCTAAATGTATAGAAGGCGGCTCTCTGGGTGCACTGGCGGTGTTAAGCATGAGTGCATCTAACACCATCCTTCACTCTGTAAGCACTGGCAGTGTGAGGGGTGAGTATATCTCACTCCATCCTTCACACTAACTCTACCACACTCTAAATGTATAGAAGGCGGCTCTCTGGATGTACTGGCTGTATTAAGCATGAGTGCATCTAACACCATCCTTCACTCTGTAAGCACTGGCAGTGTGAGGGGTGAGTATATCTCACTCCGTCCTTCACACTAACTCTACCACACTCTAAATGTATAGAAGGCGGCTCTCTGGATGCACTGGCGTGTTAAGCATGAGTGCATCTAACAACATCCTTCGCTCTGTAAGCACTGGCGGTTTAAGGGGTGAGTATATCTCACTCGATCCTTCACACTAACTCTACCACACTCTAAATGTATAGAAGGCAGCTCTCTGGATGTACTGGCGTGTTAAGCATGAGTGCATCTAACACCATCCTTCACTTTGTAAGCACTGGCGGTTTAAGGGGTGAGTATATCTCACTCCATCCTTCACACTAACTCTACCACACTCTAAATGTATAGAAGGCGGCTCTCTGGATGTACTGGCTGTGTTAAGCATGAGTGCATCTAACACCATCCTTCGCTCTGTAAGCACTGGCAGTGTGAGGGGTGAGTATATCTCACTCCATCCTTCACACTAACTCTACCACACTCTAAATGTATAGAAGGCGGCTCTCTGGATGTACTGGCGGTGTTAAGCATGAGTGCATCTAACACCATCCTTCGCTCTGTAAGCACTGGCAGTGTGAGGGGTGAGTATATCTCACTCCATCCTTCACACTAACTCTACCACACTCTAAATGTATAGAAGGCGGCTATCTGGATGCACTGGCGTGTTAAGCATGAGTGCATCTAACACCATCCTTCGCTCTGTAAGCACTGGCAGTGTGAGGGGTGAGTATATCTCACTCCATCCTTCACACTAACTCTACCAAACTCTAAATGTATAGAAGGCGGCTCTCTGGATGCCCTGGCGGTGTTAAGCATGAGTGCATCTAACACCATCCTTCGCTCTGTAAGCACTGGCGGTTTAAGGGGTGAGTATATCTCACTCCATCCTTCACACTAACTCTACCACACTGTAAATGTATAGAAGGCGGCTCTCAGGGTGCACTGGCGTGTTAAGCATGAGTGCATCTAACACCATCAATCTCTCTGTAAGCACTGGCAGTGTAAGGGGTGAGTATATCTTGCTCCATCCTTCACACAAACTCTACCACACGCTAAATGAATAGAAGGCGGCTCTCTGGATGCACTGGCGTGTTAAGCATGAGTACATCTAACACCATCCTTCGCTCTGTAAGCACTGGCGGGGTGAGTATATCTCACTCCATCCTTCACACTAACTCTACCACACTCTAAATGAATAGAAGACGGCTCTCTGGATGCACTGGCGGTGTTAAGCATGAGTGTATCTAACATCATCCTTCGCTCTGTAAGTACTGGCGGGGTGAGTATATCTCGCTCTATCCTTCACACTAACTCTACCACACTCTAAATGTATAGAAGGCGGCCCTCTGGATGTACTGGCGGTGTTAAGCATGAGTGCATCTAACACCATCCTTTGCTCTGTAATCACTGGCGGTTTAAGGGGTGAGTATATCTCACTCCATCCTTCACACTAACTCTACCACACTCTAAATGTATAGAAGGCGGCTCTCTGGATGTACTGGCGGTGTTAAGCATGAGTGCGTCTAACACCATCCTTCGCTCTGTAAGCACTGGCGGTTTAAGGGGTGAGTATATCTCACTCGATCCTTCACACTAACTCTACCACACTCTAAATGTATAGAAGGCGGCTCTCTGGATGTACAGGCAAGTTAAGCATGAGTGCATCTAACACCATCCTTCGCTCTGTAAGAACTGGCGGTTTAAGGGGTGAGTATATCTCACTCCATCCTTCACACTAACTCTACCACACTCTAAATGTATAGAAGGCGGCTCTCTAAATGTACTGGCGTGTTAAGCATGAGTGCATCTAACACCATCCTTCGCTCTGTAAGCACCGGCGGTTTAAGGGGTGAGTATATCTCACTCCATCCTTCACACTAACTCTACCACACTGTAAATGTATAGAAGGCGGCTCTCTGGATGTACTGGCGTGTTAAGCATGAGTGCATCTAACACCATCCTTCACTTTGTAAGCACTGGTGGTTTAAGGGGTGAGTATATCTCACTCCATCCTTCACACTAACTCTACCACACTCTAAATGTATAGAAGGCGGCTCTCTGGGTGCACTGGCGGTGTTAAGCATGAGTGCATCTAACACCATCCTTCGCTCTGTAAGCACTGGCGGTTTAAGGGGTGAGTATATCTCACTCCATCCTTCACACTAACTCTACCACACTCTAAATGTATAGAAGGCGGCTCTCTGGATGTACTGGCGGTGTTAAGCATGAGTGCATCTAACACCATCCATCGCTCTGTAAGCACTGGCAGTGTGAGGGGTGAGTATATCTCACTCCATCCTTCACACTAACTCTACCACACTCTAAATGTATAGAAGGCGGCTCTCTGGATGCACTGGCGTGTTAAGCATGAGTGCATCTAACACCATCATTCGCTCTGTAAGCACTGGCAGTGTGAGGGGTGAGTATATCTCACTCCATCCTTCACACTAACTCTACCACACTCTAAATGTATAGAAGGCGGCTCTCTGGATGCCCTGGCGGTGTTAAGCATGAGTGCATCTAACACCATCCTTCGCTCTGTAAGCACTGGCGGTTTAAGGGGTGAGTATATCTCACTCCATCCTTCACACTAACTCAACCACACTCTAAATGTAAAAAAAGGCGGCTCTCTGGGTGCACTGGCGTGTTAAGCATGAGTGCATCTAACACCATCCTTCGCTCTGTAAGCACTGGCGGTTTAAGGTGTGAGTATATCTCACTCCATCCTTCACACTAACTCTACCACACTGTAAATGTATAGAAGGCGGCTCTCAGGGTGCACTGGCGTGTTAAGCATGAGTGCATCTAACACCATCAATCTCTCTGTAAGCACTGGCAGTGTAAGGGGTGAGTATATCTCCCTCCATCCTTCATACTAACTCTACCACACTCTAAATGAATAGAAGGCGGCTCTCTGGATGCACTGGCGTGTTAAGCATGAGTGCATCTAACACCATCCTTCGCTCTGTAAGCACTGGAAGTGTGAGGGGTGAGTATATCTCACTCCATTCTTCACACTAACTCTACCACACTCTAAATGAATAGAAGACGGCTCTCTGGATGCACTGGCGGTGTTAAGCATGAGTGCATCTAACACCATCCTTCGCTCTGTAAGTACTGGCGGGGTGAGTATATCTCGCTCTATCCTTCACACTAACTCTACCACACTCTAAATGTATAGAAGGCTGCCCTCTGGATGTACTGGCGGTGTTAAGCATGAGTGCATCTAACACCATCCTTTGCTCTGTAATCACTGGCGGTTTAAGGGGTGAGTATATCTCACTCCATCCTTCACACTAACTCTACCACACTCTAAATGTATAGAAGGCGGCTCTCTGGATGTACTGGCGGTGTTAAGCATGAGTGCGTCTAACACCATCCTTCGCTCTGTAAGCACTGGCGGTTTAAGGGGTGAGTATATCTCACTCGATCCTTCACACTAACTCTACCACACTCTAAATGTATAGAAGGCGGCTCTCTGGATGTACAGGCAAGTTAAGCATGAGTGCATCTAACATCATCCTTCGCTCTGTAACAACTGGCGGTTTAAGGGGTGAGTATATCTCACTCCATCCTTCACACTAACTCTACCACACTCTAAATGTATAGAAGGCGGCTCTCTGGATGTACTGGCGTGTTAAGCATGAGTGCATCTAACACCATCCTTCGCTCTGTAAGCACTGGCGGTTTAAGGGGTGAGTATATCTCACTCCATCCTTCACACTAACTCTACCACACTCTAAATGTATAGAAGGCGGCTCTCTGGATGTACTGGCGGTGTTAAGCATGAGTGCATCTAACACCATCCTTCGCTCTGTAAGCACTGGCAGTGTGAGGGGTGAGTATATCACACTCCATCCTTCACACTAACTCTACCACACTCTAAATGTATAGAAGGCGGCTCTCTGGATGTACTGGCGGTGTTAAGCATGAGTGCATCTAACACCATCCTTCGCTCTGTAAGCACTGGCGGTTTAAGGGGTGAGTATATCTCACTCCATCCTTCACACTAACTCTACCACACTCTAAATGTAAAAAAAGGCGGCTCTCTGGATGCACTGGCGTGTTAAGCATGAGTGCATTTAACACCATCCTTCGCTCTGTAAGCACTGGCGGTTTAAGGGGTGAGTATATCTCACTCCATCCTTCACACTAACTCTACCACACTGTAAATGTATAGAAGGCGGCTCTCAGGGTGCACTGGCGTGTTAAGCATGAGTGCATCTAACACCATCCTTCGCTCTGTAAGCACTGGCAGTGTGAGGGGTGAGTATATCTCACTCCATCCTTCACACTAACTCTACCACACTCTAAATATATAGAAGGCGGCCCTCTGGATGTACTGGCGGTGTTAAGCATGAGTGCATCTAACACCATCCTTTGCTCTGTAAGCACTGGCGGTTTAAGGGGTGAGTATATCTCACTCCATCCTTCACACTAACTCTACTAGACTCTAAATGTATAGAAGGCGGCTCTCTGGATGCACTGGCGGTATTAAGCATGAGTGCGTCTAACACCATCCTTCGCTCTGTAAGCACTGGCGGTTTAAGGGGTGAGTATATCTAACTCGATCCTTCACACTAACTTTACCACACTCTAAATGTATAGAGGACGGCTCTCTGGATGTACTGGCGAGTTAAGCATGAGTGCATCTAACACCATCCTTCGCTCTGTAAGCACTGGCGGTTTAAGGGGTGAGTATATCTCACGCCATCCTTCACACTAACTCTACCACACTCTAAATGTATAGAAGGCGACTCTCTGGATGTACTGGCCTGTTAAGCATGAGTGCATCTATCACCATCCTTCACTTTGTTAGCACTGGCGGTTTAAGGGGTGAGTATATCTCACTCCATCATTCACACTAACTCTACCACACTCTAAATGTATAGAAGGTGGCTCTCTGGGTGCACTGGCGGTGTTAAGCATGAGTGCATCTAACACCATCCTTCGCTCTGTAAGCACTGGCAGTGTGAGGGGTGAGTATATCTCACTCCATCCTTCACACTAACTCTACCACACTCTAAATGTATAGAAGGCGGCTCTCTGGATGCACTGGCGTGTTAAGCATGAGTGCACCTAACACCATCATTCGCTCTGTAAGCACTGGCAGTGTGAGGGGTGAGTATATCTCACTCCATCCTTCACACTAACTCTACCACACTCTAAATGTATAGAAGGCGGCTCTCTGGATGCCCTGGCGGTGTTAAGCATGAGTGCATCTAACACCATCCTTCGCTCTGTAAGCACTGGCGGTTTAAGGGGTGAGTATATCTCACTCCATCCTTCACACTAACTCAACCACACTCTAAATGTAAAAAAAGGCGGCTCTCTGGGTGCACTGGCGTGTTAAGCATGAGTGCATCTAACACCATCCTTCGCTCTGTAAGCACTGGCGGTTTAAGGTGTGAGTATATCTCACTCCATCCTTCACACTAACTCTACCACACTGTAAATGTATAGAAGGCGGCTCTCAGGGTGCACTGGCGTGTTAAGCATGAGTGCATCTAACACCATCAATCTCTCTGTAAGCACTGGCAGTGTAAGGGGTGAGTATATCTCGCTCCATCCTTCACACTAACTCTACCACACTCTAAATGAATAGAAGGCGGCTCTCTGGATGCACTGGCGTGTTAAGCATGAGTGCATCTAACACCATCCTTCGCTCTGTAAGCACTGGAAGTGTGAGGGGTGAGTATATCTCACTCCATTCTTCACACTAACTCTACCACACTCTAAATGAATAGAAGACGGCTCTCTGGATGCACTGGCGGTGTTAAGCATGAGTGCATCTAACACCATCCTTCGCTCTGTAAGTACTGGCGGGGTGAGTATATCTCGCTCTATCCTTCACACTAACTCTACCACACTCTAAATGTATAGAAGGCTGCCCTCTGGATGTACTGGCGGTGTTAAGCATGAGTGCATCTAACACCATCCTTTGCTCTGTAATCACTGGCGGTTTAAGGGGTGAGTATATCTCACTCCATCCTTCACACTAACTCTACCACACTCTAAATGTATAGAAGGCGGCTCTCTGGATGTACTGGCGGTGTTAAGCATGAGTGCGTCTAACACCATCCTTCGCTCTGTAAGCACTGGCGGTTTAAGGGGTGAGTATATCTCACTCGATCCTTCACACTAACTCTACCACACTCTAAATGTATAGAAGGCGGCTCTCTGGATGTACAGGCAAGTTAAGCATGAGTGCATCTAACATCATCCTTCGCTCTGTAACAACTGGCGGTTTAAGGGGTGAGTATATCTCACTCCATCCTTCACACTAACTCTACCACACTCTAAATGTATAGAAGGCGGCTCTCTGGATGTACTGGCGTGTTAAGCATGAGTGCATCTAACACCATCCTTCGCTCTGTAAGCACTGGCGGTTTAAGGGGTGAGTATATCTCACTCCATCCTTCACACTAACTCTACCACACTCTAAATGTATAGAAGGCGGCTCTCTGGATGTACTGGCGGTGTTAAGCATGAGTGCATCTAACACCATCCTTCGCTCTGTAAGCACTGGCAGTGTGAGGGGTGAGTATATCACACTCCATCCTTCACACTAACTCTACCACACTCTAAATGTATAGAAGGCGGCTCTCTGGATGTACTGGCGGTGTTAAGCATGAGTGCATCTAACACCATCCTTCGCTCTGTAAGCACTGGCGGTTTAAGGGGTGAGTATATCTCACTCCATCCTTCACACTAACTCTACCACACTCTAAATGTAAAAAAAGGCGGCTCTCTGGATGCACTGGCGTGTTAAGCATGAGTGCATTTAACACCATCCTTCGCTCTGTAAGCACTGGCGGTTTAAGGGGTGAGTATATCTCACTCCATCCTTCACACTAACTCTACCACACTGTAAATGTATAGAAGGCGGCTCTCAGGGTGCACTGGCGTGTTAAGCATGAGTGCATCTAACACCATCCTTCGCTCTGTAAGCACTGGCAGTGTGAGGGGTGAGTATATCTCACTCCATCCTTCACACTAACTCTACCACACTCTAAATATATAGAAGGCGGCCCTCTGGATGTACTGGCGGTGTTAAGCATGAGTGCATCTAACACCATCCTTTGCTCTGTAAGCACTGGCGGTTTAAGGGGTGAGTATATCTCACTCCATCCTTCACACTAACTCTACTAGACTCTAAATGTATAGAAGGCGGCTCTCTGGATGTACTGGCGGTATTAAGCATGAGTGCGTCTAACACCATCCTTCGCTCTGTAAGCACTGGCGGTTTAAGGGGTGAGTATATCTAACTCGATCCTTCACACTAACTTTACCACACTCTAAATGTATAGAGGACGGCTCTCTGGATGTACTGGCGAGTTAAGCATGAGTGCATCTAACACCATCCTTCGCTCTGTAAGCACTGGCGGTTTAAGGGGTGAGTATATCTCACGCCATCCTTCACACTAACTCTACCACACTCTAAATGTATAGAAGGCGACTCTCTGGATGTACTGGCCTGTTAAGCATGAGTGCATCTATCACCATCCTTCACTTTGTTAGCACTGGCGGTTTAAGGGGTGAGTATATCTCACTCCATCATTCACACTAACTCTACCACACTCTAAGTGTATAGAAGGTGGCTCTCTGGGTGCACTGGCGGTGTTAAGCATGAGTGCATCTAACACCATCCTTCGCTCTGTAAGCACTGGCAGTGTGAGGGGTGAGTATATCTCACTCCATCCTTCACACTAACTCTACCACACTCTAAATGTATAGAAGGCGGCTCTCTGGGTGCACTGGCGGTGTTAAGCATGAGTGCATCTAACACCATCCTTCGCTCTGTAAGCACTGGCAGTGTGAGGGGTGAGTATATCTCACTCCATCCTTCACACTAACTCTACCACACTCTAAATGTATAGAAGACGGCTCTCTGGATGCACTGGCGGTGTTAAGCATGAGTGCATCTAACACCATCCTTCGCTCTGTAAGTACTGGCGGGGTGAGTATATCTCGCTCTATCCTTCACACTAACTCTACCACACTCTAAATGTATAGAAGGCTGCCCTCTGGATGTACTGGGGGTGTTAAGCATGAGTGCATCTAACACCATCCTTTGCTCTGTAATCACTGGCGGTTTAAGGGGTGAGTATATCTCACTCCATCCTTCACACTAACTCTACCACACTCTAAATGTATAGAAGGCGGCTCTCTGGATGTACTGGCGGTGTTAAGCATGAGTGCGTCTAACACCATCCTTCGCTCTGTAAGCACTGGCGGTTTAAGGGGTGAGTATATCTCACTCGATCCTTCACACTAACTCTACCACACTCTAAATGTATAGAAGGCGGCTCTCTGGATGTACAGGCAAGTTAAGCATGAGTGCATCTAACATCATCCTTCGCTCTGTAACAACTGGCGGTTTAAGGGGTGAGTATATCTCACTCCATCCTTCACACTAACTCTACCACACTCTAAATGTATAGAAGGCGGCTCTCTGGATGTACTGGCGTGTTAAGCATGAGTGCATCTAACACCATCCTTCGCTCTGTAAGCACTGGCGGTTTAAGGGGTGAGTATATCTCACTCCATCCTTCACACTAACTCTACCACACTGTAAATGTATAGAAGGCGGCTCTCTGGATGTACTGGCGGTGTTAAGCATGAGTGCATCTAACACCATCCTTTGCTCTGTAAGCACTGGCAGTGTGAGGGGTGAGTATATCCCGCTCCATCCTTCACACTAACTCTACCACACTTTAAATGTATAGAAGGCGGCTCTCTGGATGTACTGGCGTGTTAAGCATGAGTGCATCTAACACCATCCTTCGCTCTGTAAGCACTGGCGGTTTAAAGGGTGAGTATATCTCACTCCATCCTTCACACTAACTCTACCACACTCTAAATGTATAGAAGGCGGCTCTCTGGATGTACTGGCGGTGTTAAGCATGAGTGCATCTAACACCATCCTTCGCTCTGTAAGCACTGGCAGTGTGAGGGGTGAGTATATCACACTCCATCCTTCACACTAACTCTACCACACTCTAAATGTATAGAAGGCGGCTCTCTGGATGTACTGGCGGTGTTAAGCATGAGTGCATCTAACACCATCCTTCGCTCTGTAAGCACTGGCGGTTTAAGGGGTGAGTATATCTCACTCCATCCTTCACACTAACTCTACCACACTCTAAATGTAAAAAAAGGCGGCTCTCTGGATGTACTGGCGGTGTTAAGCATGAGTGCATCTAACACCATCCTTTGCTCTGTAAGCACTGGCGGTTTAAGGGGTGAGTATATCTCACTCCATCCTTCACACTAACTCTACTAGACTCTAAATGTATAGAAGGCGGCTCTCTGGATGTACTGGCGGTATTAAGCATGAGTGCGTCTAACACCATCCTTCGCTCTGTAAGCACTGGCGGTTTAAGGGGTGAGTATATCTATCTCGATCCTTCACACTAACTTTACCACACTCTAAATGTATAGAGGACGGCTCTCTGGATGTACTGGCGAGTTAAGCATGAGTGCATCTAACACCATCCTTCGCTCTGTAAGCACTGGCGGTTTAAGGGGTGAGTATATCTCACGCCATCCTTCACACTAACTCTACCACACTCTAAATGTATAGAAGGCGACTCTCTGGATGTACTGGACTGTTAAGCATGAGTGCATCTATCACCATCCTTCACTTTGTTAGCACTGGCGGTTTAAGGGGTGAGTATATCTCACTCCATCATTCACACTAACTCTACCACACTCTAAGTGTATAGAAGGCGGCTCTCTGGGTGCACTGGCGGTGTTAAGCATGAGTGCATCTAACACCATCCTTCGCTCTGTAAGCACTGGCAGTGTGAGGGGTGAGTATATCTCACTCCATCCTTCACACTAACTCTACCACACTCTAAATGTATAGAAGGCGGCTCTCTGGGTGCACTGGCGGTGTTAAGCATGAGTGCATCTAACACCATCCTTCGCTCTGTAAGCACTGGCAGTGTGAGGGGTGAGTATATCTCACTCCATCCTTCACACTAACTCTACCACACTCTAAATGTATAGAAGGCGGCTCTCTGGATGTACTGGCGTGTTAAGCATGAGTGCATCTAACACCATCCTTCGCTCTGTAAGCACTGGCGGTTTAAGGGGTGAGTATATCTCACTCCATCCTTCACACTAACTCTACCACACTGTAAATGTATAGAAGGCGGCTCTCTGGATGTACTGGCAGTGTTAAGCATGAGTGCATCTAACACCATCCTTTGCTCTGTAAGCACTGGCAGTGTGAGGGGTGAGTATATCCCGCTCCATCCTTCACACTAACTCTACCATACTCTAAATGTGTAGAAGGCGGCTCTCTGGATGTACTGGCGTGTTAAGCATGAGTGCATCTAACACCATCCTTCGCTCTGTAAGCACTGGCGGTTTAAAGGGTGAGTATATCTCACTCCATCCTTCACACTAACTCTACCACACTCTAAATGTATAGAAGGAGGCTCTCTGGATGTACTGGCGGTGTTAAGCATGAGTGCATCTAACACCATCCTTCGCTCTGTAAGCACTAGCGGTTTAAGGGGTGAGTATATCTCACTCCATCCTTCACACTAACTCTACCACACTCTAAATGTAAAAAAAGGCGGCTCTCTTGGTGCACTGGGGTGTTAAGCATGAGTGCATTTAACACCATCCTTCGCTCTGTAAGCACTGGCGGTTTAAGGGATGAGTATATCTCACTCCATCCTTCACACTAACTCTACCACATTGTAAATGTATAGAAGGCGGCTCTCAGGGTGCACTGGCGTGTTAAGCATGAGTGCATCTAACACCATCCTTCGCTCTGTAAGCACTGGCAGTGTGAGGGGTGAGTATATCTCACTCCATCCTTCACACTCACTCTACCACACTCTAAATATATAGAAGGCGGCCCTCTGGATGTACTGGCGGTGTTAAGCATGAGTGCATCTAACACCATCCTTTGCTCTGTAAGCACTGGTGGTTTAAGGGGTGAGTATATCTCACTCCATCCTTCACACTAACTCTACCACACTCTAAATGTATAGAAGGCGGCTCTCTGGATGTACTGGCGGTATTAAGCATGAGTGCGTCTAACACCATCCTTCGCTCTGTAAGCACAGGCAGTTTAAGGGGTGAGTATATCTCACTCGATCCTTCACACTAACTCTACCACACTCTAAATGTATAGAAGACGGCTCTCTGGATGTACTGGCGAGTTAAGCATGAGTGCATCTAACACCATCCTTCGCTCTGTAAGCACTGGCGGTTTAAGGGGTGAGTATATCTCACTCCATCCTTCACACTAACTCTACCACACTCTAAATGTATAGAAGGCGGCTCTCTGGATGTACTGGCGGTGTTAAGCATGAGTGCATCTAACACCATCCTTTGCTCTGTAAGCACTGGCAGTTTAAGGGGTGAGTATATCTCACTCCATCCTTCACACTAACTCTACCACACTCTAAATGTATAGAAGGCGGCTCTCTGGATGTACTGGCGGTGTTAAGCATGAGTGCGTCTAACACCATCCTTCGCTCTGTAAGCACTGGCGGTTTAAGGGGTGAGTATATCTCACTCGATCCTTCACACTAACTCTACCACACTCTAAATGTATAGAAGGCAGCTCTCTCGATGTACTGGCGTGTTAAGCATGAGTGCATCTAACACCATCCTTCACTTTGTAAGCACTGGCGGTTTAAGGGGTGAGTATATCTCACTCCATCCTTCACACTAACTCTACCACACTCTAAATGTATAGAAGGCGGCTCTCTGGGTGCACTGGCGGTGTTAAGCATGAGTGCATCTAACACCATCCTTCACTCTGTAAGCACTGGCAGTGTGAGGGGTGAGTATATCTCACTCCATCCTTCACACTAACTCTACCACACTCTAAATGTATAGAAGGCGGCTCTCTAGATGTACTGGCTGTATTAAGCATGAGTGCATCTAACACCATCCTTCACTCTGTAAGCACTGGCAGTATGAGGGGTGAGTATATCTCACTCCATCCTTCACACTAACTCTACCACACTCTAAATGTATAGAAGGCGGCTCTCTGGATGCACTGGCGTGTTAAGCATGAGTGCATCTAACACCATCCTTCGCTCTGTAAGCACTGGCGGTTTAAGGGGTGAGTATATCTCACTCGATCCTTCACACTAACTCTACCACACTCTAAATGTATAGAAGGCAGCTCTCTGGATGTACTGGCGTGTTAAGCATGAGTGCATCTAACACCATCCTTCACTTTGTAAGCACTGGCGGTTTAAGGGGTGAGTATATCTCACTCCATCCTTCACACTAACTCTACCACACTCTAAATGTATAGAAGGCGGCTCTCTGGGTGCACTGGCGGTGTTAAGCATGAGTGCATCTAACACCATCCTTCACTCTGTAAGCACTGGCAGTGTGAGGGGTGAGTATATCTCACTCCATCCTTCACACTAACTCTACCACACTCTAAATGTATAGAAGGCGGCTCTCTGGATGTACTGGCTGTGTTAAGCATGAGTGCATCTAACACCATCCTTCACTCTGTAAGCACTGGCAGTGTGAGGGGTGAGTATATCTCACTCCATCCTTCACACTAACTCTACCACACTCTAAATGTATAGAAGGCGGCTCTCTGGATGCACTGGCGTGTTAAGCATGAGTGCATCTAACACCATCCTTCGCTCTGTAAGCACTGGCAGTGTGAGGGGTGAGTATATCTCACTCCATCCTTCACACTAACTCTACCACACTCTAAATGTATAGAAGGCAGCTCTCTGGATGCACTGGCGGTGTTAAGCATGAGTGCATCTAACACCATCCTTCGCTCTGTAAGCACTGGCGGTTTAAGGGGTGAGTATATCTCACTCCATCCTTCACACTAACTCTACCACACTCTAAATGTAAAAAAGGCGGCTCTCTGGGTGCACTGGCGTGTTAAGCATGAGTGCATCTAACACCTTCCTTCGCTCTGTAAGCACTGTCGGTTTAAGGGGTGAGTATATCTCACTCCATCCTTCACACTAACTCTACCACACTGTAAATGTATAGAAGGCGGCTCTCAGGGTGCACTGGCGTGTTAAGCATGAGTGCATCTAACACCATCAATCTCTCTGTAAGCACTGGCAGTGTAAGGGGTGAGTATATCTCGCTCCATCCTTCACACTAACTCTACCACACTCTAAATGAATAGAAGGCGGCTCTCTGGATGCACTGGCGTGTTAAGCATGAGTGCATCTAACACCATCCTTCGCTCTGTAAGCACTGGCAGTGTGAGGGGTGAGTATATCTCACTCCATCCTTCACACTAACTCTACCACACTCTAAATGAATAGAAGACGGCTCTCTGGATGCACTAGCGGTGTTAAGCATGAGTGCATCTAACACCATCCTTCGCTCTGTAAGTACTGGCGGGGTGAGTATATCTCGCTCTATCCTTCACACTAACTCTACCACACTCTAAATGTATAGAAGGCGGCCCTCTGGATGTACTGGCGGTGTTAAGCATGAGTGCATCTAACACCATCCTTTGCTCTGTAATCACTGGCGGTTTAAGGGGTGAGTATATCTCACTCCATCCTTCACACTAACTCTACCACACTCTAAATGTATAGAAGGTGGCTCTCTGGATGTACTGGCGGTGTTAAGCATTAGTGCGTCTAACACCATCCTTCGCTCTGTAAGCACTAGCGGTTTAAGGGGTGAGTATATCTCACTCGATCCTTCACACTAACTCTACCACACTCTAAATGTATAGAAGGCGGCTCTCTGGATGTACAGGCAAGTTAAGCATGAGTGCATCTAACACCATCATTCGCTCTGTAAGAACTGGCGGTTTAAGGGGTGAGTATATCTCACTCCATCCTTCACACTAACTCTACCACACTGTAAATGTATAGAAGGCGGCTCTCAGGGTGCACTGGCGTGTTAAGCATGAGTGCATCTAACACCATCCTTCGCTCTGTAAGCACTGGCAGTGTGAGGGGTGAGTATATCTCACTCCATCCTTCACACTAACTCTACCACACTCTAAATGTATAGAAGGCGGCTCTCTGGGTGCACTGGCGGTGTTAAGCATGAGTGCATCTAACACCATCCTTCGCTCTGTAAGCACTGGCAGTGTGAGGGGTGAGTATATCTCACTCCATCCTTCACACTTACTCTACCACACTCTAAATGTATAGAAGGCGGCTCTCTGGGTGCACTGGCGGTGTTAAGCATGAGTGCATCTAACACCATCCTTCGCTCTGTAAGCACTGGCAGTGTGAGGGGTGAGTATATCTCACTCCATCCTTCACACTAACTCTACCACACTCTAAATGTATAGAAGGCGGCTCTCTGGATGTACTGGCGTGTTAAGCATGAGTGCATCTAACACCATCCTTCGCTCTGTAAGCACTGGCGGTTTAAGGGGTGAGTATATCTCACTCCATCCTTCACACTAACTCTACCACACTGTAAATGTATAGAAGGCGGCTCTCTGGATGTACTGGCAGTGTTAAGCATGAGTGCATCTAACACCATCCTTTGCTCTGTAAGCACTGGCAGTGTGAGGGGTGAGTATATTCCGCTCCATCCTTCACACTAACTCTACAATACTCTAAATGTGTAGAAGGCGGCTCTCTGGATGTACTGGCGTGTTAAGCATGAGTGCATCTAACACCATCCTTCGCTCTGTAAGCACTGGCAGTGTGAGGGGTGAGAATATCTCACTACATCCTTCACACTAGCTCTACCACACTCTAAATGTATAGAAGGCGGCTCTCTGGATGTACTGGCGGTGTTAAGCATGAGTGCATCTAACACCATCCTTCGCTCTGTAAGCACTAGCGGTTTAAGGGGTGAGTATATCTCACTCCATCCTTCACACTAACTCTACCACACTCTAAATGTAAAAAAAGGCGGCTCTCTTGGTGCACTGGCGTGTTAAGCATGAGTGCATTTAACACCATCCTTCGCTCTGTAAGCACTGGCGGTTTAAGGGGTGAGTATATCTCACTCCATCCTTCACACTAACTCTACCACATTGTAAATGTATAGAAGGCGGCTCTCAGGGTGCACTGGCGTGTTAAGCATGAGTGCATCTAACACCATCCTTTGCTCTGTAAGCACTGGTGGTTTAAGGGGTGAGTATATCTCACTCCATCCTTCACACTAACTCTACCACACTCTAAATATATAGAAGGCGGCTCTCTGGATGTACTGGCGGTATTAAGCATGAGTGCGTCCAACACCATCCTTCGCTCTGTAAGCACAGGCAGTTTAAGGGGTGAGTATATCTCACTCGATCCTTCACACTAACTCTACCACACTCTAAATGTATAGAAGACGGCTCTCTGGATGTACTGGCGAGTTAAGCATGAGTGCATCTAACACCATCCTTCGCTCTGTAAGCACTGGCGGTTTAAGGGGTGAGTATATCTCACTCCATCCTTCACACTAACTCTACCACACACTAAATGTATAGAAGGCGACTCTCTGGATGTACTGGCGTGTTAAGCATGAGTGCATCTATCACCATCCTTCACTTTGTTAGCACTGGCGGTTTAAGGGGTGAGTATATCTCACTCCATCATTCACAATAACTCTACCACACTCTAAATGTATAGAAGGCGGCTCTCTGGGTGCACTGGTGGTGTTAAGCATGAGTGCATCTAACACCATCATTCGCTCTGTAAGCACTGGCAGTGTGAGGGGTGAGTATATCTCACTCTATCCTTCACACTAACTCTACCACACTCTAAATGTATAGAAGGCAGCTCTCTGGATGCAGTGGTGAGTTAAGCATGAGTGCATCTAACACCATCCTTCGCTCTGTAAGCACTGGCAGTGTGAGGGGTGAGTATATCTCACTCCATCCTTCACACTAACTCTACCACACTCTAAATGTATAGAAGGCGGCTCTCTGGATGTACTGGCGGTGTTAAGCATGAGTGCATCTAACACCATCCTTTGCTCTGTAAGCACTGGCGGTTTAAGGGGTGAGTATATCTCACTCCATCCTTCACACTAACTCTACCACACTCTAAATGTATAGAAGGCGGCTCTCTGGATGTACTGGCGGTGTTAAGCATGAGTGCGTCTAACACCATCCTTCGCTCTGTAAGCACTGGCGGTTTAAGGGGTGAGTATATCTCACTCGATCCCTCACACTAACTCTACCACACTCTAAATGTATAGAAGGCAGCTCTCTGGATGTACTGGCGTGTTAAGCATGAGTGCATCTAACACCATCCTTCACTTTGTAAGCACTGGCGGTTTAAGGGGTGAGTATATCTCACTCCATCCTTCACACTAACTCTACCACACTCTAAATGTATAGAAGGCGGCTCTCTGGGTGCACTGGCGGTGTTAAGCATGAGTGCATCTAACACCATCCTTCGCTCTGTAAGCACTGGCAGTGTGAGGGGTGAGTATATCTCACTCCATCCTTCACACTAACTCTACCACACTCTAAATGTATAGAAGGCGGCTCTCTGGATGTACTGGCTGTGTTAAGCATGAGTGCATCTAACACCATCCTTCACTCTGTAAGCACTGGCAGTGTGAGGGGTGAGTATATCTCACTCCATCCTTCACACTAACTCTACCACACTCTAAATGTATAGAAGGCGGCTCTCTGGATGCACTGGCGTGTTAAGCATGAGTGCATCTAACACCATCCTTCGCTCTGTAAGCACTGGCAGTGTGAGGGGTGAGTATATCTCACTCCATCCTTCACACTAACTCTACCACACTCTAAATGTATAGAAGGCAGCTCTCTGGATGCACTGGCGGTGTTAAGCATGAGTGCATCTAACACCATCCTTCGCTCTGTAAGCACTGGCGGTTTAAGGGGTGAGTATATCTCACTCCATCCTTCACACTAACTCTACCACACTCTAAATGTAAAAAAGGCGGCTCTCTGGGTGCACTGGCGTGTTAAGCATGAGTGCATCTAACACCTTCCTTCGCTCTGTAAGCACTGTCGGTTTAAGGGGTGAGTATATCTCACTCCATCCTTCACACTAACTCTACCACACTGTAAATGTATAGAAGGCGGCTCTCAGGGTGCACTGGCGTGTTAAGCATGAGTGCATCTAACACCATCAATCTCTCTGTAAGCACTGGCAGTGTAAGGGGTGAGTATATCTCGCTCCATCCTTCACACTAACTCTAGTACACTATAAATGAATAGAAGGCGGCTCTCTGGATGCACTGGCGTGTTAAGCATGAGTGCATCTAACACCATCCTTCGCTCTGTAAGCACTGGCAGTGTGAGGGGTGAGTATATCTCACTCCATCATTCACACTAACTCTACCACACTCTAAATGAATAGAAGACGGCTCTCTGGATGCACTGGCGGTGTTAAGCATGAGTGCATCTAACACCATCCTTCGCTCTGTAAGTACTGGCGGGGTGAGTATATCTCGCTCTATCCTTCACACTAACTCTACCACACTCTAAATGTATAGAAGGCGGCCCTCTGGATGTACTGGCGGTGTTAAGAATGAGTGCATCTAACACCATCCTTTGCTCTGTAATCACTGGCGGTTTAAGGGGTGAGTATATCTCACTCCATCCTTCACACTAACTCTACCACACTCTAAATGTATAGAAGGCGGCTCTCTGGATGTACTGGCGGTGTTAAGCATGAGTGCGTCTAACACCATCCTTCGCTCTGTAAGCACTGGCGGTTTAAGGGGTGAGTATATCTCACTCGATCCTTCACACTAACTCTACCACACTCTAAATGTATAGAAGGCGGCTCTCTGGATGTACAGGCAAGTTAAGCATGAGTGCATCTAACACCATCCTTCGCTCTGTAAGAACTGGCGGTTTAAGGGGTGAGTATATCTCACTCCATCCTTCACACTAACTCTACCACACTCTAAATGTATAGAAGGCGGCTCTCTGGATGTACTGGCGTGTTAAGCATGAGTGCATCTAACACCATCCTTCGCTCTGTAAGCACTGGTGGTTTAAGGGGTGAGTATATCTCACTCCATCCTTCACACTCACTCTACCACACTGTAAATGTATAGAAGGTGGCTCTCTGGATGTATTGGCGGTGTTAAGCATGAGTGCATCTAACACCATCCTTTGCTCTGTAAGCACTGGCAGTGTGAGGGGTGAGTATATCCCGCTCCATCCTTCACACTAACTCTACCACACTCTAAATGTATAGAAGGCGGCTCTCTGGATGTACTGGCGTGTTAAGCATGAGTGCATCTAACACCATCCTTCGCTCTGTAAGCACTGGCGGTTTAAAGGGTGAGTATATCTCACTCCATCCTTCACACTAACTCTACCACACTCTAAATGTATAGAAGGCAGCTCTCTGGATGTACTGGCGGTGTTAAGCATGAGTGCATCTAACACCATCCTTCGCTCTGTAAGCACTGGCAGTGTGAGGGGTGAGCATATCTCACTCCATCCTTCACACTAACTCTACCACACTCTAAATGTATAGAAGGCGGCTCTCTGGATGTACTGGCGGTGTTAAGCATGAGTGCATCTAACACCATCCTTCGCTCTGTAAGCACTGGCGGTTTAAGGGGTGAGTATATCTCACTCCATCCTTCACACTAACTCTACCACACTCTAAATGTAAAAAACGGCGGCTCTCTTGGTGCACTGGCGTGTTAAGCATGAGTGCATTTAACACCATCCTTCGCTCTGTAAGCACTGGCGGTTTAAGGGGTGAGTATATCTCACTCCATCCTTCACACTAACTCTACCACACTGGAAATGTATAGAAGGCGGCTCTCAGGGTGCACTGGCGTGTTAAGCATGAGTGCATCTAACACCATCCTTCGCTCTGTAAGCACTGGCAGTGTGAGGGGTGAGTATATCTCACTCCATCCTTCACACTAACTCTACCACACTCTAAATATATAGAAGGCGGCCCTCTGGATGTACTGGCGGTGTTAAGCATGAGTGCATCTAACACCATCCTTTGCTCTGTAAGCACTGGCGGTTTAAGGGGTGAGTATATCTCACTCCATCCTTCACACTAACTCTACCACACTCTAAATATATAGAAGGCGGCTCTCTGGATGTACTGGCGGTATTAAGCATGAGTGCGTCTAACACCATCCTTCGCTCTGTAAGCACTGGCGGTTTAAGGGGGTGAGTATATCTCACTCGATCCTTCACACTAACTCTACCACACTCTAAATGTATAGAAGACGGCTCTCTGGATGTACTGGCGAGTTAAGCATGAGTGCATCTAACACCATCCTTCGCTCTGTAAGCACTGGCGGTTTAAGGGGTGAGTATATCTCACTCCATCCTTCACACTAACTCTACCACACTCTAAATGTATAGAAGGCAACTCTCTGGATGTACTGGCGTGTTAAGCATGAGTGCATCTATCACCATCCTTCACTTTGTTAGCACTGGCGGTTTAAGGGGTGAGTATATCTCACTCCATCATTCACACTAACTCTACCACACTCTAAATATATAGAAGGCGGCTCTCTGGGTGCACTGGCGGTGTTAAGCATGAGTGCGTCTAACACCATCCTTTGCTCTGTAAGCACTGGCGGTTTAAGGGGTGAGTATATCTCACTCCATCCTTCACACAAACTCTACCACACTCTAAATGTATAGAAGGCGGCTCTCTGGATGTACTGGCGGTGTTAAGCATGAGTGCAACTAACACCATCCTTCGCTCTGTAAGCACTGGCAGTGTGAGGGGTGAGTATATCTCACTCCATCCTTCACACTAACTCTACCACACTCTAAATGTATAGAAGGCGGCTCTCTGGATGCACTGGCGGTGTTAAGCATGAGTGCATCTAACACCATCCTTCGCTCTGTAAGCACTGGCGGTTTAAGGGGTGAGTATATCTCACTCCATCCTTCACACTGACTCTACCACACTCTAAATGTAAAAAAAGGCGGCTCTCTGGGTGCACTGGCGTGTTAAGCATGAGTGCATCTAACACCATCCTTCACTCTGTAAGCACTGGCGGTTTAAGGGGTGATTATATCTCACTCCATCCTTCACACTAACTCTACCACACTGTAAATGTATAGAAGGCGGCTCTCAGGGTGCACTGGCGGTGTTAAGCATGAGTGCAACTAACACCATCCTTCGCTCTGTAAGCACTGGCAGTGTGAGGGGTGAGTATATCTCACTCCATCCTTCACACTAACTCTACCACACTCTAAATGTATAGAAGGCGGCTCTCTGGATGCACTGGCGTGTTAAGCATGAGTGCATCTAACACCATCCTTCGCTCTGTAAGCACTGGCAGTGTAAGGGATGAGTATATCTCGCTCCATCCTTCACACTAACTCTACCACACTCTAAATGTATAGAAGGCGGCTCTCTGGATGCACTGGCGTGTTAAGCATGAGTGCATCTAACACCATCCTTCGCTCTGTAAGCACTGGCAGTGTGAGGGGTGAGTATATCTCACTCCATCCTTCACACTAACTCTACCACACTCTAAATGAATAGAAGACGGCTCTCTGGATGCAGTGGCGGTGTTAAGCATGAGTGCATCTAACACCATCCTTCGCTCTGTAAGTACTGGCGGGGTGAGTATATCTCGCTCTATCCTTCACACTAACTCCACCACACTCTAAATGTATAGAAGGCAGCTCTCTGGATGTACTGGCGGTGTTAAGCATGAGTGCGTCTAACACCATCCTTCGCTCTGTAAGCACTGGCGGTTTAAGGGGTGAGTATATCCCGCTCCATCCTTCACACTAACTCTACCACACTCTAAATGTATAGAAGGCGGCTCTCTGGATGTACTGGCGGTGTTAAGCATGAGTGCATCTAACACCAGCAATCTCTCTGTAAGCACTGGCAGTGTAAGGGGTGAGTATATCTCGCTCCATCCTTCACACTAACTCTACCACACTCTAAATGTTTAGAAGGCGGCTCTCTGGGTGCACTGGCATGTTAAGCATGAGTGCATCTAACACCATCCTTCGCTCTGTAAGCACTGGCAGTGTGAGGGGTGAGTATATCTCACTCCATCCTTCACACTAACTCTACCACACTCTAAATATATAGAAGGCGGCCCTCTGGATGTACTGGCGGTGTTAAGCATGAGTGCATCTAACACCATCCTTTGCTCTGTAAGCACTGGCGGTTTAAGGGGTGAGTATATCTCACTCCATCCTTCACACTAACTCTACCACACTCTAAATATATAGAAGGCGGCTCTCTGGATGTACTGGCGGTATTAAGCATGAGTGCGTCTAACACCATCCTTCGCTCTGTAAGCACTGGCGGTTTAAGGGGGTGAGTATATCTCACTCGATCCTTCACACTAACTCTACCACACTCTAAATGTATAGAAGACGGCTCTCTGGATGTACTGGCGAGTTAAGCATGAGTGCATCTAACACCATCCTTCGCTCTGTAAGCACTGGCGGTTTAAGGGGTGAGTATATCTCACTCCATCCTTCACACTAACTCTACCACACTCTAAATGTATAGAAGGCAACTCTCTGGATGTACTGGCGTGTTAAGCATGAGTGCATCTATCACCATCCTTCACTTTGTTAGCACTGGCGGTTTAAGGGGTGAGTATATCTCACTCCATCATTCACACTAACTCTACCACACTCTAAATATATAGAAGGCGGCTCTCTGGGTGCACTGGCGGTGTTAAGCATGAGTGCGTCTAACACCATCCTTTGCTCTGTAAGCACTGGCGGTTTAAGGGGTGAGTATATCTCACTCCATCCTTCACACAAACTCTACCACACTCTAAATGTATAGAAGGCGGCTCTCTGGATGTACTGGCGGTGTTAAGCATGAGTGCAACTAACACCATCCTTCGCTCTGTAAGCACTGGCAGTGTGAGGGGTGAGTATATCTCACTCCATCCTTCACACTAACTCTACCACACTCTAAATGTATAGAAGGTGGCTCTCTGGATGCACTGGCGGTGTTAAGCATGAGTGCATCTAACACCATCCTTCGCTCTGTAAGCACTGGCGGTTTAAGGGGTGAGTATATCTCACTCCATCCTTCACACTGACTCTACCACACTCTAAATGTAAAAAAAGGCGGCTCTCTGGGTGCACTGGCGTGTTAAGCATGAGTGCATCTAACACCATCCTTCACTCTGTAAGCACTGGCGGTTTAAGGGGTGATTATATCTCACTCCATCCTTCACACTAACTCTACCACACTGTAAATGTATAGAAGGCGGCTCTCAGGGTGCACTGGCGGTGTTAAGCATGAGTGCAACTAACACCATCCTTCGCTCTGTAAGCACTGGCAGTGTGAGGGGTGAGTATATCTCACTCCATCCTTCACACTAACTCTACCACACTCTAAATGTATAGAAGGCGGCTCTCTGGAGGCACTGGCGTGTTAAGCATGAGTGCATCTAACACCATCCTTCGCTCTGTAAGCACTGGCAGTGTAAGGGGTGAGTATATCTCGCTCCATCCTTCACACTAACTCTACCACACTCTAAATGTATAGAAGGCGGCTCTCTGGATGCACTGGCGTGTTAAGCATGAGTGCATCTAACACCATCCTTCGCTCTGTAAGCACTGGCAGTGTGAGGGGTGAGTATATCTCACTCCATCCTTCACACTAACTCTACCACACTCTAAATGAATAGAAGACGGCTCTCTGGATGCAGTGGCGGTGTTAAGCATGAGTGCATCTAACACCATCCTTCGCTCTGTAAGTACTGGCGGGGTGAGTATATCTCGCTCTATCCTTCACACTAACTCCACCACACTCTAAATGTATAGAAGGCAGCTCTCTGGATGTACTGGCGGTGTTAAGCATGAGTGCGTCTAACACCATCCTTCGCTCTGTAAGCACTGGCGGTTTAAGGGGTGAGTATATCCCGCTCCATCCTTCACACTAACTCTACCACACTCTAAATGTATAGAAGGCGGCTCTCTGGATGTACTGAGTGCATCTAACACCAGCAATCTCTCTGTAAGCACTGGCAGTGTAAGGGGTGAGTATATCTCGCTCCATCCTTCACACTAACTCTACCACACTCTAAATGTTTAGAAGGCGGCTCTCTGGATGTACTGGCGGTGTTAAGCATGAGTGCGTCTAACACCATCCTTCGCTCTGTAAGCACTGGCGGTTTAAGGGGTGAGTATATCTCACTCCATCCTTCACACTAACTCTACCACACTCTAAATGTATAGAAGGCGGCTCTCTGGATGTACACGCAAGTTAAGCATGAGTGCATCTAACACCATCCTTCGCTCTGTAAGAACTGGCGGTTTAAGGGGTGAGTATATCTCACTCCATCCTTCACACTAACTCTACCACACTCTAAATGTATAGAACGCGGCTCTCTGGATGTACTGGCGTGTTAAGCATGAGTGCATCTAACACCATCCTTCGCTCTGTAAGCACTGGCGGTTTAAGGGGTGAGTATATCTCACTCCATCCTTCACACTAACTCTACCACACTCTAAATGTATAGAAGGCGGCTCTCTGGATGTACTGGTGGTGTTAAGCATGAGTGCATCTAACACCATCCTTTGCTCTGTAAGCACTGGCAGTGTGAGGGGTGAGTATATCCCGCTCCATCCTTCATACTAACTCTACCACACTCTAAATGTATAGAAGGCGGCTCTCTGGATGCACAGGCGGTGTTAAGCATGAGTGCGTCTAACACCATCCTTCGCTCTGTAAGCACTGGCGGTTTAAGGGGTGAGTATATCTCACTCGATCCTTCACACTAACTCTACCACACTCTAAATGTACAGAAGGCGGCTCTCTGGATGTACTGGGGTGTTAAGCATGAGTGCATCTAACACCATCCTTCACTTTGTAAGCACTGGCGGTTTAAGGGGTGAGTATATCTCACTCCATCCTTCACACTAACTCTACCACACTCTAAATGTATAGAGGGCGGCTCTCTGGATGCACAGGCGGTGTTAAGCATGAGTGCATCTAACACCATCATTCGCTCTGTAAGCACTGGCAGTGTGAGGGGTGAGTATATCTCACTCCATCCTTCACACTAACTCTACCACACTCTAAATGTATAGAAGGCGGCTCTCTGGATGCACTGGCGGTGTTAAGCATGAGTGCATCTAACACCATCCTTCGCTCTGTAAGCACTGGCGGGGTGAGTATATCTCGCTCCATCCTTCACACTAACTCTACCACACTCTAAATGTATAGAAGGCGGCCCTCTGGATGTACTGGCGGTGTTAAGCATGAGTGCATCTAACACCATCATTTGCTCTGTAAGCACTGGCGGTTTAAGGGGTGAGTATATCTCACTCCATCCTTCACACTAACTCTACCACACTCTAAATGTGTAGAAGGCGGCTCTCTGGATGCACAGGCGGTGTTAAGCATGAGTGCATCTAACACCATCCTTCGCTCTGTAAGCACTGGCAGCGTGAGGGGTGAGTATATCTCACTCCATCCTTCACACTAACTCTACCACACTCTAAATGTATAGAAGACGGCTCTCTGGATGCACTGGCGGTGTTAAGCATGAGTGCATCTAACACCATCCTTCGCTCTGTAAGCACTGGCAGTGTGAGGGGTGAGTATATCTCACTCCATCCTTCACACTAACTCTACCACACTCTAAATGTATAGAAGGCGGCTCTCTGGATGCACTGGCGGTGTTAAGCATAAGTGCATCTAACACCATCCTTCGCTCTGTAAGCACTGGCGGGGTGAGTATATCTCGCTCCATCCTTCACACTAACTCTACCACACTCTAAATGTATAGAAGGCGGCTCTCTGGATGTACTGGGGTGTTAAGCATGAGTGCATCTAACACCATCCTTCACTTTGTAAGCACTGGCGGTTTAAGGGGTGAGTATATCTCACTCCATCCTTCACACTAACTCTACCACACTCTAAATGTATAGAAGGCAGCTCTCTGGATGCACAGGCGGTGTTAAGCATGAGTGCATCTAATACCATCCTTCGCTCTGTAAGCACTGGCAGTGTGAGGGGTGAGTATATCTCACTCCATCCTTCACACTAACTCTACCACACTCTAAATATATAGAAGGCGGCTCTCTGGATGCACTGGCGTGTTAAGCATGAGTGCATCTAACACCATCCTTTGCTCTGTAAGCACTGGCAGTGTGAGGGGTGAGTATATCCCGCTCCATCCTTCACACTAACTCTACCACACTCTAAATGTGTAGAAGGTGGCTCTCAGGGTGCACTGGCGTGTTAAGCATGAGTGCATCTAACACCATCCTTCGCTCTGTAAGCACTGGCAGTGTGAGAATGAGTATATCTCACTCCATCCTTCACACTAACTCTACCACACTCTAAATGTAAAAAAAGGCGGCTCTCTGGGTGCACTGGCGGTGTTAAGCATGAGTGCATCTAACACCATCCTTCACTCTGTAAGCACTGGCAGTGTAAGGGGTGAGTATATCTCGCTCCATCCTTCACACTAACTCTACCACACTCTAAATGTATAGAAGGCGGCTCTCTGGATGCACTGGCGTGTTAAGCATGAGTGCATCTAACACCATCCTTTGCTCTGTAAGCACTGGCAGTGTGAGGGGTGAGTATATCTCACTCCATCCTTCACACTAACTCTACCACACTCTAAATGAATAGAAGACGGCTCTCTGGATGCACTGGCGGTGTTAAGCATGAGTGCATCTAACACCATCCTTCGCTCTGTAAGTACTGGCGGGGTGAGTATATCTCGCTCTATCCTTCACACTAACTCTACCACACTCTAAATGTATAGAAGGCAGCTCTCTGGATGTACTGGCGGTGTTAAGCATGAGTGCGTCTAACACCATCCTTCGCTCTGTAAGCACTGGCGGTTTAAGGGGTGAGTATATCCCGCTCCATCCTTCACACTAACTCTACCACACTCTAAATGTATAGAATGCGGCTCTCTGGATGTACTGGCGGTGTTAAGCATGAGTGCATCTAACACCAGCAATCTCTCTGTAAGCACTGGCAGTGTAAGGGGTGAGTATATCTCGCTCCATCCTTCACACTAACTCTACCACACTCTAAATGTTTAGAAGGCGGCTCTCTGGATGTACTGGCGGTGTTAAGCATGAGTGCGTCTAACACCATCCTTCGCTCTGTAAGCACTGGCGGTTTAAGGGGTGAGTATATCTCACTCGATCCTTCACACTAACTCTACCACACTCTAAATGTATAGAAGGCGGCTCTCTGGATGTACACGCAAGTTAAGCATGAGTGCATCTAACACCATCCTTCGCTCTGTAAGAACTGGCGGTTTAAGGGGTGAGTATATCTCACTCCATCCTTCACACTAACTCTACCACACTCTAAATGTATAGAAGACGGCTCTCTGGATGCACTGGCGGTGTTAAGCATGAGTGCATCTAACACCATCCTTCGCTCTGTAAGCACTGGCAGTGTGAGGGGTGAGTATATCTCACTCCATCCTTCACACTAACTCTACCACACTCTAAATGTATAGAAGGCGGCTCTCTGGATGCACTGGCGGTGTTAAGCATGAGTGCATCTAACACCATCCTTCGCTCTGTAAGCACTGGCGGGGTGAGTATATCTCGCTCCATCCTTCACACTAACTCTACCACACTCTAAATGTATAGAAGGCGGCCCTCTGGATGTACTGGCGGTGTTAAGCATGAGTGCATCTAACACCATCCTTTGCTCTGTAAGCACTGGCGGTTTAAGGGGTGAGTATATCTCACTCCATCCTTCACACTAACTCTACCACACTCTAAATGTATAGAAGGCGGCTCTCTGGATGTACTGGCGGTGTTAAGCATGAGTGCATCTAACACCATCCTTCGCTCTGTAAGCACTGGCGGTTTAAGGGGTGAGTATATCTCACTCGATCCTTCACACTAACTCTACCACACTCTAAATGTATAGAAGGCGGCTCACTGGATGTACTGGTGTGTTAAGCATGAGTGCATCTAACACCATCCTTCACTTTGTAAGCACTGGCGGTTTAAGGGGTGAGTATATCTCACTCCATCCTTCACACTAACTCTACCACACTCTAAATGTATAGAAGGCGGCTCTCTGGATGCACAGGCGGTGTTAAGCATGAGTGCATCTAACACCATCCTTCGCTCTGTAAGCACTGGCAGTGTGAGGGGTGAGTATATCTCACTCCATCCTTCACACTAACTCTACCACACTCTAAATGTATAGAAGACGGCTCTCTGGATGCACTGGCGGTGTTAAGCATGAGTGCATCTAACACCATCCTTCGCTCTGTAAGCACTGGCGGGGTGAGTATATCTCGCTCCATCCTTCACACTAACTCTACCACACTCTAAATATATAGAAGGCGGCTCTCTGGATGCACTGGCGTGTTAAGCATGAGTGCATCTAACACCATCCTTTGCTCTGTAAGCACTGGCAGTGTGAGGGGTGAGTATATCCCGCTCCATCCTTCACACTAACTCTACCACACTCTAAATGTGTAGAAGGTGGCTCTCAGGGTGCACTGGCGTGTTAAGCATGAGTGCATCTAACACCATCCTTCGCTCTGTAAGCACTGGCAGTGTGAGAATGAGTATATCTCACTCCATCCTTCACACTAACTCTACCACACTCTAAATGTAAAAAAAGGCGGCTCTCTGGGTGCACTGGCGGTGTTAAGCATGAGTGCATCTAACACCATCCTTCGCTCTGTAAGCACTGGCAGTGTGAGGGGTGAGTATATCTCACTCCATCCTTCACACTAACTCTATCACACTCTAAATGTATAGAAGGCAGCTCTCTGGATGCAGTGGCGAGTTAAGCATGAGTGCATCTAACACCATCCTTCGCTCTGTAAGCACTGGCAGTGTGAGGGGTGAGTATATCTCACTCCATCCTTCACACTAACTCTACCACACTCTAAATGTATAGAAGGCGGCTCTCTGGATGTACTGGCGGTGTTAAGCATGAGTGCATCTAACACCATCCTTCGCTCTGTAAGCACTGGCAGTGTAAGGGGTGATTATATCTCGCTCCATCCTTCACACTAACTCTACCACACTCTAAATGTATAGAAGGCGGCTCTCTGGATGCACTGGCGTGTTAAGCATGAGTGCATCTAACACCATCCTTTGCTCTGTAAGCACTGGCAGTGTGAGGGGTGAGTATATCTCACTCCATCCTTCACACTAACTCTACCACACTCTAAATGAATAGAAGACGGCTCTCTGGATGCACTGGCGGTGTTAAGCATGAGTGCATCTAACACCATCCTTCGCTCTGTAAGTACTGGCGGGGTGAGTATATCTCGCTCTATCCTTCACACTAACTCTACCACACTCTAAATGTATAGAATGCGGCTCTCTGGATGTACTGGCGGTGTTAAGCATGAGTGCATCTAACACCAGCAATCTCTCTGTAAGCACTGGCAGTGTAAGGGGTGAGTATATCTCGCTCCATCCTTCACACTAACTCTACCACACTCTAAATGTTTAGAAGGCGGCTCTCTGGATGTACTGGCGGTGTTAAGCATGAGTGCGTCTAACACCATCCTTCGCTCTGTAAGCACTGGCGGTTTAAGGGGTGAGTATATCTCACTCGATCCTTCACACTAACTCTACCACACTCTAAATGTATAGAAGGCGGCTCTCTGGATGTACACGCAAGTTAAGCATGAGTGCATCTAACACCATCCTTCGCTCTGTAAGAACTGGCGGTTTAAGGGGTGAGTATATCTCACTCCATCCTTCACACTAACTCTACCACACTCTAAATGTATAGAAGTCGGCTCTCTGGATGTACTGGCGTGTTAAGCATGAGTGCATCTAACACCATCCTTCGCTCTGTAAGCACTGGCGGTTTAAGGGGTGAGTATATCTCACTCCATCCTTCACACTAACTCTACCACACTGTAAATGTATAGAAGGCGGCTCTCTGGATGTACTGGTGGTGTTAAGCATGAGTGCATCTAACACCATCCTTTGCTCTGTAAGCACTGGCAGTGTGAGGGGTGAGTATATCCCGCTCCATCCTTCACACTAACTCTACCACACTCTAAATGTTTAGAAGGCGGCTCTCTGGATGTACTGGCGGTGTTAAGCATGAGTGCGTCTAACACCATCCTTTGCTCTGTAAGCACTGGCGGTTTAAGGGGTGAGTATATCTCACTCGATCCTTCACACTAACTCTACCACACTCTAAATGTATAGAAGGCGGCTCTCTGGATGTACACGCAAGTTAAGCATGAGTGCATCTAACACCATCCTTCGCTCTGTAAGCACTGGCGGGGTGAGTATATCTCGCTCCATCCTTCACACTAACTCTACCACACTCTAAATGTATAGAAGGCGGCCCTCTGGATGTACTGGCGGTGTTAAGCATGAGTGCATCTAACACCATCCTTTGCTCTGTAAGCACTGGCGGTTTAAGGGGTGAGTATATCTCACTCCATCCTTCACACTAACTCTACCACACTCTAAATGTATAGAAGGCGGCTCTCTGGATGTACTGGCGGTGTTAAGCATGAGTGCATCTAACACCATCCTTCGCTCTGTAAGCACTGGCGGTTTAAGGGGTGAGTATATCTCACTCGATCCTTCACACTAACTCTACCACACTCTAAATGTATAGAAGGCGGCTCTCTGGATGTACTGGTGTGTTAAGCATGAGTGCATCTAACACCATCCTTCACTTTGTAAGCACTGGCGGTTTAAGGGGTGAGTATATCTCACTCCATCCTTCACACTAACTCCACCACACTCTAAATGTATAGAAGGCGGCTCTCTGGATGCACAGGCGGTGTTAAGCATGAGTGCATCTAACACCATCCTTCGCTCTGTAAGCACTGGCAGTGTGAGGGGTGAGTATATCTCACTCCATCCTTCACACTAACTCTACCACACTCTAAATGTATAGAAGACGGCTCTCTGGATGCACTGGCGGTGTTAAGCATGAGTGCATCTAACACCATCCTTCGCTCTGTAAGCACTGGCGGGGTGAGTATATCTCGCTCCATCCTTCACACTAACTCTACCACACTCTAAATGTATAGAAGGCAGCTCTCTGGATGCACAGGCGGTGTTAAGCATGAGTGCATCTAACACCATCCTTCGCTCTGTAAGCACTGGCAGTGTGAGGGGTGAGTATATCTCACTCCATCCTTCACACTAACTCTACCACACTCTAAATATATAGAAGGCGGCTCTCTGGATGCACTGGCGTGTTAAGCATGAGTGCATCTAACACCATCCTTTGCTCTGTAAGCACTGGCAGTGTGAGGGGTGAGTATATCCCGCTCCATCCTTCACACTAACTCTACCACACTCTAAATGTATAGAAGGCGGCTCTCTGGATGTACACGCAAGTTAAGCATGAGTGCATCTAACACCATCCTTCGCTCTGTAAGAACTGGCGGTTTAAGGGGTGAGTATATCTCACTCCATCCTTCACACTAACTCTACCACACTCTAAATGTATAGAAGTCGGCTCTCTGGATGTACTGGCGTGTTAAGCATGAGTGCATCTAACACCATCCTTCGCTCTGTAAGCACTGGCGGTTTAAGGGGTGAGTATATCTCACTCCATCCTTCACACTAACTCTACCACACTGTAAATGTATAGAAGGCGGCTCTCTGGATGTACTGGTGGTGTTAAGCATGAGTGCATCTAACACCATCCTTTGCTCTGTAAGCACTGGCAGTGTGAGGGGTGAGTATATCCCGCTCCATCCTTCATACTAACTCTACCACACTCTAAATGTATAGAAGGCGGCTCTCTGGATGCACAGGCGGTGTTAAGCATGAGTGCGTCTAACACCATCCTTTGCTCTGTAAGCACTGGCGGTTTAAGGGGTGAGTATATCTCACTCGATCCTTCACACTAACTCTACCACACTCTAAATGTATAGAAGGCGGCTCTCTGGATGTACTGGGCTGTTAAGCATGAGTGCATCTAACACCATCCTTCACTTTGTAAGCACTGGCGGTTTAAGGGGTGAGTATATCTCACTCCATCCTTCACACTAACTCTACCACACTCTAAATGTATAGAAGGCGGCTCTCTGGATGCACAGGCGGTGTTAAGCATGAGTGCATCTAACACCATCCTTCGCTCTGTAAGCACTGGCAGTGTGAGGGGTGAGTATATCTCACTCCATCCTTCACACTAACTCTACCACACTCTAAATGTATAGAAGACGGCTCTCTGGATGCACTGGCGGTGTTAAGCATGAGTGCATCTAACACCATCCTTCGCTCTGTAAGCACTGGCGGGGTGAGTATATCTCGCTCCATCCTTCACACTAACTCTACCACACTCTAAATGTATAGAAGGCGGCCCTCTGGATGTACTGGCGGTGTTAAGCATGAGTGCATCTAACACCATCCTTTGCTCTGTAAGCACTGGCGGTTTAATGGGTGAGTATATCTCACTCCATCCTTCACACTAACTCTACCACACTCTAAATGTATAGAAGGCGGCTCTCTGGATGTACTGGCGGTGTTAAGCATGAGTGCGTCTAACACCATCCTTCGCTCTGTAAGCACTGGCGGTTTAAGGGGTGAGTATATCTCACTCGATCCTTCACACTAACTCTACCACACTCTAAATGTATAGAAGGCGGCTCTCTGGATGTACTGGTGTGTTAAAGCATAAGTGCATCTAACACCATCCTTCACTTTGTAAGCACTGGCGGTTTAAGGGGTGAGTATATCTCACTCCATCCTTCACACTAACTCTACCACACTCTAAATGTATAGAAGGCGGTTCTCTGGATGCACAGGCGGTGTTAAGCATGAGTGCATCTAACACCATCCTTCGCTCTGTAAGCACTGGCAGTGTGAGGGGTGAGTATATCTCACTCCATCCTTCACACTAACTCTACCACACTCTAAATGTATAGAAGACGGCTCTCTGGATGCACTGGCGGTGTTAAGCATGAGTGCATCTAACACCATCCTTCGCTCTGTAAGCACTGGCGGGGTGAGTATATCTCGCTCCATCCTTCACACTAACTCTACCACACTCTAAATGTATAGAAGGCGGCCCTCTGGATGTACTGGCGGTGTTAAGCATGAGTGCATCTAACACCATCCTTTGCTCTGTAAGCACTGGCGGTTTAAGGGGTGAGTATATCTCACTCCATCCTTCACACTAACTCTACCACACTCTAAATGTATAGAAGGCGGCTCTCTGGATGTACTGGCGGTGTTAAGCATGAGTGCGTCTAACACCATCCTTCGCTCTGTAAGCACTGGCGGTTTAAGGGGTGAGTATATCTCACTCGATCCTTCACACTAACTCTACCACACTCTAAATGTATAGAAAGCGGCTCTCTGGATGTACTGGCGTGTTAAGCATGAGTGCATCTAACACCATCCTTCACTTTGTAAGCACTGGCGGTTTAAGGGGTGAGCATATCTCACTCCATCATTCACACTAACTCTAACACACTCTAAATGTATAGAAGGCGGCTCTCTGGGTGCACTAGCGGTGTTAAGCATGAGTGCATCTAACACCATCCTTTGCTCTGTAAGCACTGGCAGTGTGAGGGGTGAGTATATCCCGCTCCATCCTTCACACTAACTCTACCACACTCTAAATGAGTAGAAGGTGGCTCTCTGGATGTACTAGCGTGTTAAGCATGAGTGCATCTAACACCATCCTTCACTCTGTAAGCACTGGCGGTTTAAAGTGTGAGTATATCTCACTCCATCCTTCACACTAACTCTACCACTCTCTAAATATATAGAAGGCGGCTCTCTGGATGTACTGGCGGTGTTAAGCATGAGTGCATCTAACACCATCCTTCGCTTTGTAAGCACTGGCAGTGTGAGGGGTGAGTATATCTCACTCCATCCTTCACACTAACTCTACCACACTCTAAATGTATAGAAGGCGGCTCTCTGGATGTACTGGCGGTGTTAAGCATGAGTGCATCTAACACCATCCTTCGCTCTGTAAGAACTGGCGGTTTAAGGGGTGAGTATATCTCACTCCATCCTTCACACTAACTCTACCACACTCTAAATGTAAAAAAAGGCTGCTCTCTGGGTGCACTGGCGTGTTAAGCATGAGTGCATTTAACACCATCCTTCGCTCTGTAAGCACTGGCGGTTTAAGGGGTGAGTATATCTCACTCCATCCTTCACACTAACTCTACCACACTGTAAATGTATAGAAGGCGGCTCTCAGGGTGCACTGGCGTGTTAAGCATGAGTGCATCTAACACCCTCCTTCGCTCTGTAAGCACTGGCAGTGTGAGGGGTGAGTATATCTCACTCCATCCTTCACACTAACTCTACCACACTCTAAATGTATAGAAGGCGGCTCTCTGGATGCACTGGCGGTGTTAAGCATGAGTGCATCTAACACCATCCTTTGCTCTGTAAGCACTGGCAGTGTGAGGGGTGAGTATATCTCACTCCATCCTTCACACTAACTCTACCACACTGTAAATGTATAGAAGACGGCTCTCTGGATGCACTGGCGGTGTTAAGCATGAGTGCATCTAACACCATCCTTCGATCTGTAAGCACTGGCAGTGTGAGGGGTGAGTATATCTCACTCCATCCTTCACACTAACTCTACCACACTCTAAATGTATAGAAGGCGGCTCTCTGGATGCACTGGCGTGTTAAGCATGAGTGCATCTAACACCATCCTTCGCTCTGTAAGCACTGGCAGTGTGAAGGGTGAGTATATCTCACTCCATCCTTCACACTAACTCTACCACACTCTAAATGTATAGAAGGTGGCTCTCTGGATGCACTGGCGGTGTTAAGCATGAGCGCATCTAACACCATCCTTCGCTCTGTAAGCACTGGCGGTTTAAGGGGTGAGTATATCTCACTCCATCCTTCACACTAACTCTACCACACTCTAAATGTAAAAAATGCGGCTCTCTGGGTGCACTGGCGTGTTAAGCATGAGTGCATCTAACACCATCCTTCACTCTGTAAGCACTGGCGGTTTAAGGGGTGATTATATCTCACTCCATCCTTCACACTAACTCTACCACACTCTAAATGTATAGAAGGCGGCTCTCTGGATGCACTGGCGTGTTAAGCATGAGTGCATCTAACACCATCCTTCGCTCTGTAAGCACTGGCAGTGTGAGGGGTGAGTATATCTCACTCCATCCTTCACACTAACTCTACCACACTCTAAATGAATAGAAGACGGCTCTCTGGATGCACTGGCGGTGTTAAGCATGAGTGCATCTAACACCATCCTTCGCTCTGTAAGTACTGGCGGGGTGAGTATATCTCGCTCTATCCTTCACACTAACTCTACCACACTCTAAATGTATAGAAGGCGGCTCTCTGGATGTACTGGCGGTGTTAAGCATGAGTGCGTCTAACACCATCCTTCGCTCTGTAAGCAGAGGCGGTTTAAGGGGTGAGTATATCCAGCTCCATCCTTCACACTAACTCTACCACACTCTAAATGTATAGAAGGCGGCTCTCTGGATGTACTGGCGGTGTTAAGCATGAGTGCATCTAACACCAGCAATCTCTCTGTAAGCACTGGCAGTGTAAGGGGTGAGTATATCTCGCTCCATCCTTCACACTAACTCTACCACACTCTAAATGTATAGAAGGCGGCTCTCTGGATGTACTGGCGGTGTTAAGCATGAGTGCGTCTAACACCATCCTTACGCTCTGTAAGCACTGGTGGTTTAAGGGGTGAGTATATCTCACTCGATCCTTCACACTAACTCTACCACACTCTAAATGTATAGAAGGCGGCTCTCTGGATGTACACGCAAGTTAAGCATGAGTGCATCTAACACCATCCTTCACTCTGTAAGAACTGGCGGTTTAAGGGGTGAGTATATCTCACTCCATCCTTCACACTAACTCTACCACACTCTAAATGTATAGAAGGCGGCTCTCTGGATGTACTGGCGTGTTAAGCATGAGTGCATCTAACATCATCCTTCGCTCTGTAAGCACTGGCGGTTTAAGGGGTGAGTATATCTCACTCCATCCTTCACACTAACTCTACCACACTGTAAATGTATAGAAGGCGGCTCTCTGGATGTACTGGCGGTGTTAAGCATGAGTGCATCTAACACCATCCTTTGCTCTGTAAGCACTGGCAGTGTGAGGGGTGAGTATATCCCGCTCCATCCTTCATACTAACTCTACCACACTCTAAATGTATAGAAGGCAGCTCTCTGGATGTACTGGCGTGTTAAGCATGAGTGCATCTAACATCATCCTTCGCTCTGTAAGCACTGGCAGTGTGAGGGGTGAGTATATCTCACTCTATCCTTCACACTAACTCTACCACACTGTAAATGTATAGAAGACGGCTCTCTGGATGCACTGGCGGTGTTAAGCATGAGTGCATCTAACACCATCCTTCGCTCTGTAAGCACTGGCGGTTTAAGGGGTGAGTATATCTCACTCCATCCTTCACACTAACTCTACCACACTCTAAATGTAAAAAAAGGTGGCTCTCCTGGTGCCCTGGCGTGTTAAGCATGAGTGCATTTAACACCATCCTTCGCTCTGTAAGCACTGGCGGTTTAAGGGGTGAGTATATCTCACTCCATCCTTCACACTAACTCTACCACACTGTAAATATATAGAAGGCGGCTCTCAGGGTGCACTGGCGTGTTAAGCATGAGTGCATCTAACACCATCCTTCGCTCTGTAAACACTGGCAGTGTGAGGGGTGAGTATATCTCACTCCATCCTTCACACTAACTCTACCACACTCTAAATGTATAGAAGGCGGCTCTCTGGATGCACTGGCGGTGTTAAGCATGAGTGCATCTAACACCAGCAATCTCTCTGTAAGCACTGGCAGTGTAAGGGGTGAGTATATCTCGCTCCATCCTTCACACTAACTCTACCACACTCTAAATGTTTAGAAGGCGGCTCTCTGGATGTACTGGCGGTGTTAAGCATGAGTGCGTCTAACACCATCCTTCGCTCTGTAAGCACTGGCGGTTTAAGGGGTGAGTATATCTCACTCGATCCTTCACACTAACTCTACCACACTCTAAATGTATAGAAGGCGGCTCTCTGGATGTACACGCAAGTTAAGCATGAGTGCATCTAACACCATCCTTCGCTCTGTAAGAACTGGCGGTTTAAGGGGTGAGTATATCTCACTCCATCCTTCACACTAACTCTACCACACTCTAAATGTATAGAAGGCGGCTCTCTGGATGTACTGGCGTGTTAAGCATGAGTGCATCTAACACCATCCTTCGCTCTGTAAGCACTGGCGGTTTAAGGGGTGAGTATATCTCACTCCATCCTTCACACTAACTCTACCACACTGTAAATGTATAGAAGGCGGCTCTCTGGATGTACTGGTGGTGTTAAGCATGAGTGCATCTAACACCATCCTTTGCTCTGTAAGCACTGGCAGTGTGAGGGGTGAGTATATCCCGCTCCATCCTTCATACTAACTCTACCACACTCTAAATGTATAGAAGGCGGCTCTCTGGATGCACAGGCGGTGTTAAGCATGAGTGCGTCTAACACCATCCTTTGCTCTGTAAGCACTGGCGGTTTAAGGGGTGAGTATATCTCACTCGATCCTTCACACTAACTCTACCACACTCTAAATGTATAGAAGGCGGCTCTCTGGATGTACTGGGGTGTTAAGCATGAGTGCATCTAACACCATCCTTCACTTTGTAAGCACTGGCGGTTTAAGGGGTGAGTATATCTCACTCCATCCTTCACACTAACTCTACCACACTCTAAATGTATAGAAGGCGGCTCTCTGGATGCACAGGCGGTGTTAAGCATGAGTGCATCTAACACCATCCTTCGCTCTGTAAGCACTGGCAGTGTGAGGGGTGAGTATATCTCACTCCATCCTTCACACTAACTCTACCACACTCTAAATGTATAGAAGGCGGCCCTCTGGATGTACTGGCGGTGTTAAGCATGAGTGCATCTAACACCATCCTTTGCTCTGTAAGCACTGGCGGTTTAAGGGGTGAGTATATCTCACTCCATCCTTCACACTAACTCTACCACACTCTAAATGTATAGAAGGCGACTCTCTGGATGTACTGGCGGTGTTAAGCATGAGTGCGTCTAACACCATCCTTCGCTCTGTAAGCACTGGCGGTTTAAGGGGTGAGTATATCTCACTCGATCCTTCACACTAACTCTACCACACTCTAAATGTATAGAAGGCGGCTCTCTGGATGTACTGGTGTGTTAAAGCATAAGTGCATCTAACACCATCTGTAGGAAGGTGGATATCTGACTATGGTTACCCCCAAATTTTTGCCTAGTGTCTAGCTGGTTTTTCGACTTAGTTGGCCTGAGATCCTGCCATTCAGGCTCTCAGGCTATCTGCTCTCTCTGTAAAATGGACTCCATGTACCCTAGGTACATACCCAATTGGTTGGATCACCCTGTCAGCCCCTGTACCAGTGTACACTAGGTACCCAGGGCATTGGTGTATCCAAGGCCTGCCAGGGGCTGAAGCATGTATTATGCCACCCCAGGCTTGGCCTAACAATCTGACACAACTGGCTGATCACTCAGCTGGGGTAAGTTGGTGTAATCACCTCTTACTTAGGTGTAGTATACCTATACCTAAACTTAAATGGGACACCTGGTAACCTATAAGTCACTCCTATGGCAGGCCTTAACAATCCTGAAGGCAGAGTGCTTGGTTCCATGTGAGATGGTGCTCTGGCATGAGCTGAGCCTGTCTGCAGTGGTCGGAACAACTTCCTTCTACTGTTTCCAGATATCGTCATACCATATACTCTTAAGTGCATTATGAACCTCGCGGTTAAATGCTATCTTTGGTTTGGCTTTATCAAAACATGTCGAGTAAGGTGTCACACGAATTGGAATACTAACCCCTCGCCAATTCTGGCGACGGGGTTAGCATTCCACCCTTCTAGAGGGACACGACATGTACAGTACCTGAAACCCGGGTAAAATCAGACATAGCCTCAGCTCCACAAAATGGATGCTGCCACCACAGACACAAGTCTGCCCTCCTGCTGCTGGGAGTCCTTCCAGCTTGGGAGGTGTGGACAAAGGGTTTCCTGCCAGGGGAGGTGCATGCACCACCCCAGACAGGATTTTGTGTATTGGTCAGGTAGGGCTTGAAAGAAACCAGACATGCCTGTGGCTCACAAGGAGCCTCGGTGCATATGCCAGTTCAAACCGGTCCTGGGGCACACCAGTCCCGGGCCTGGGGCGAGCTGGACAAAGGATTGGGGGTGTAACCACCCCCCTTCCTGGTCCCACCCATAGGGAGGGACCTAGCAGGTAGTCCGGCCCCTAGAATCTGCTTAAAGGTAGGAGCTGTGTCCTAAGACTTTAGACATCCTGGAATCAACTTGAAACTAAGAAGAAGACGGGAACTTCGACGCTCTGCCGCACAGAGGACTGAAGCCAATCTCCCCTGTGGTCAGGGAGTGACCACCTTGCTAACGCAAGCACCATCCAGCGAATCAACGTCTGCTTTGCCGCCGCCTCCCGCCGGAGCCCGAGCCCAGAGACTGACAAGACCTGGACCTCCAGACCTCTCACCGCCCGATCCACAGTCCCTGAAAAGAGGAGACCCGTGGAGGCACCGAGACACGTGGAGCCAGCCATCTTGGAACGACTACGACAAGCTGACAAGTGCAACAACCGAGGCTCCCTCCAAGTTGTGCTTTGGGTCCTGAGAAGCCCAACCCTCGAGCAGCATCTGCACCAAAGGTGAGCCCTCCAGCATCTCCACGATCTGCGTGGGGCCCTTCTGCATTTTGCCACTCGACGCGCCTAACCGGTTGCTGGCCCGCTGGCTAGTGGCCATCTTGGCGACGAAATCTACGACAAACACCGCTGGTCTGGTTGCTCCAGACTGGCCCTTGCTCCCCTCCAAAGGAGCAATCCCTCTGACCTTGCTGGTCAGAACCAACAGCTGATTTCCGAATCCTCCTGCAATTGCTTTTGCCAAGGCTTGTTTGCTTCGACCAAGTCGCCGACACCGCCGACAGCGAGAACCTGCGTGGGACAGCTCGTGAGCCGACTCCTGGACGTCGTCGACCTTCAGGGACCACGTGGCTGCGGAGACAAGCTACCCCTCATCACCTGTTTGCACCCGACATCGCCTGGTACCCACCTGGTGCCACGCTGGTCACTGGCTAGTGACTGTGAACACTGTCCCCTCTGCTTACAGGTCTTCTGCAACTCCGATCCACTCTTGGATCCACTGCATCTCTTCCCGACCGACCGCCTGCAGCACTTTTGTCTACAGGCCCCACGGAACAGATAGAAGAAACCCGACGCACTTCGAGGCCTATGCACCCGCTTCCTGTGGGTGAGGTAAAGCTGGCACACCTGTGCCCAAGTGTAGTATTACATCTCTAGTGCCTGTGTTCCAAATCTTAAGTTCCTAGGTCATCCGGAAGATTCCTTTTGCAGTAACTTTGTACTTTTTACGCACCCATTGAAACCTATGGGAGCACGCGTGTGACTATTTGCTCTGCACACGCCACCCGTGGACCTCCTGGTCACTAACTGACGTTAGCTCCTTGTAGGCCCAGCGATTCTAGAGGCCCTAGGCCTTTTCCCTTTTCTGTTCGTGGTACTTATACCACTATTTTAGTATATGGTTCGAGTGGCCACCAGGGCCTATCCATATAAAGTGCAACTTCTGTGTATTCTGTGATAATCTTGTTTGACGATTTGTGCTCCTGTGCTCATAAAGAGACTAGGGGTTACTTTGAGAAATAAATACATATATATTTTGAATATATATCTGTGTGGTGTCCTTTCATTGGTATAAAAGGGGGTTACTATTGGTAAAACAGCCTGCTTAACACGCTTCACGAGTTTAGCCTCAAAGACTGCTTAGCCTACGCTACCACTAGGGCAGCTAGTCCGAAAAGGTTGACTTACAACCACACCATAAGGGTTGCTTGGCATGGTACAAGGTGGTCACTAGAACTAGTGAACAGCATATACCAGGCCAACTTCTCACATTGGTGAGCAGCGGTTGGATTTGAGCTTGCTGTGTTTTACCATTGTAATCTCTTGGTTACCAATTGAAAGATCACATAGGTACCTGTAGGTACATATAAAACAAGATTAGATATACATAAGTTCTACTGAACTTAGTTGTTGTAGAGCAAAGGGAGTAGCACACCCTGACTACAACTACTAGATAGGTTTAGTAGGTAAACCCAAGTGTAGGTAGATTGCAACACATCCACCCACACTTAAGAGCAATGGCTGGGGCAGAGGGGTCCACTGTACCCATCTCTGTTGAGAGTGACCCCCCGAGGGCACCATCCATCTTTGCTACCCTTAATCAGAATGAGCTCAGGCAGTTGGCAACTCTTAGAGGCCTTAAACAGCCCAAGAACCCTACCTCTGCTGTGCTCAGAGCACTCTTGCAAGATGATGAGAATCAAAGAGAGCTCAAGAGAGCTTCCCAGTTAGCCCCCTTAGGGACAGGAACAGGAGGCCCCCCTTCTGAAGATGCCACTGAGGTACCCCTTTCCAATAGCCATCCCTTAGATGAAAACCATACTACAGGGGAGGAAAGTGGTGAGGATACAGAAAGTAGTGATGATGAAGGGAGAACTAGCCCAGTGCCAAGTATTATACTTGGCCCAGCTAAACTAAGGCTATTGGGGACTGACAATGGGTTCCCCCCATTGGATCTCCCCAGTGGACTTAACACAGGGCTTGGGAGGCAAAGGAATCGCTCAGGTGACTCCAATGCTTCTCATGGCTCTAGGGGCTCTCAAGGTCACTCCAGGAAAAGGATGACCACCCCTCAGAGGAGGGAACATGAGGCCAGAATGCAGGAAGCCCAGCTGAGGATCAGGAAGCAGGAGCTAGAAGTAGCCCTGATGGAAGAAAAACTGAGCAAGGCTAGGCAGCATAGAGAGAGTGGGTCTATACCCACTGGTGGCAGCAATGTCCCTAGGGACAAAGATAGGGTCTTTGACAATAGGAACCTGTCCAAGATTGTGCCCCCCTACAAAAGTGGGGATGACATCCACAAATGGATGACTGCTCTTGAGAGAGCCTGCAAAGTGCAGCAGGTTCCTGAAGACCAGTGGGCAGCAATCTTATGGCTCTCCTTTGAGGGGAGAGGCAGAGATAGACTCCTCACTGTTAGAGAAGAGGATGTCAGAAATTACAGAGTCCTGAAGAGTGTCCTAGTTGATGGGTTAGGCTTAACCACTGAACAGTACAGGTTAATGTTCAGAGACACCCAGAAGACACAGACTCAGGACTGGTCTGAATATGTGGAATGTGCCACTAAGGCTTTGGAGGGTTGGTTGCTGGGAAGTAAGGTGTCTGATTATACAGGATTGTACAATTTGATGATGAGAGAGCAGATTTTAAGTAATTGTCAAAACCAGCTTCTCCATCAACACCTGGTAGACTCAGATTTGACCTCTCCCCAAGAATTGGGAAAGAGGGCAGATAAATGGGTCAGGACCAGGATCAGGCCTAAAAACCAGGGTGGTGACCAAAAGAAAGATACCACCAAGCCTCAAGAGAAGGGTGGGGATAAAGAAAAAGAGAAACCTTCCTCAGGGCCCCAAAACTCCACACAGGGTGGTGGGTCCCAAGCTCCCTCCTCTACCACAGCTAAAAAGCCCTACTGCCATGAGTGTAAAACTCCTGGGCATTGGAAAACTGACAGCGGTTGCCCAAGGGCTAAAAACAAAACTGTTCCTCCAATTACTCCTGTCACACCACCTATTACTGTCAGCAGTAATCCCCCAGGTGGTGGGAGTGCCCCCAGAAATCTGGGTGGGTTTACTTGGGGAACACAGGGGGACCCTGGCTTAGCCAATTCCCCTACAGCAACCACTCTTGTCTGTGATGGTGGCATGGGGTTTGCCAACTTCACTGCCTGTCCCAACACTTTGGGTAGGTACAGACAGGAGCCCTACATCAATGGTACAAAAGCTGAGGCCTACAGAGACACTGGGGCTAGCATCACAATGGTGGCCCATTGGCTAGTTCCCTCTGAGCAGCTTTTGCCCGGTTTCTCCTACCAGGTGACTAACATTGATGGCAAACAGAACAGTCATCCCATGGCAGAGGTATGTCTCAGCTGGGGAGGGGTCACTGGCCCTAAAAGGGTAGCAGTGTCCCCAACCTTGCCTGTAGACTGCTTACTGGGGAATGACTTAGAACTCTCAGCTTGGGCTGGAGTTGAACAAGACACCCATTCTAAAATGGTAGGCCTTTCACAAAAGGGTAGGGGGGTTGTGCCATTCACAACCCCTGTCCAAATAGATTTCCTCCCTGAAAAGGTTGGAAGGGCAGTGGTAGCCACAGCCCAGGCACAGACAGACTTCCCTGTAGGGACTGGCAGAGCTGTGACAGTCACAGCTCAAACACAAACTGAGTGCCCCCCTGAAAAGGTTGGCAAGGCTGTAATGGTCTCAGCCTATACTCAGACTGACATAGGTGTAGTGAAGCCTGAAACAATGGATCACTCCACACAAACTGAGAGTAGTGGGGAGGAAGAAAAGTCTCCCTCTCCCCAGACATTAGGAAAAGGTCAGCCTCCTCAGGGATCTGACCTCACCCCTTGTGAAGGAACTGCCCCAGAGGTAGCCAGGCCTGGCCTGGCAGAGCCTCTGATGTCAGTGGCCCCTTCCAAGGTGGGATCCAGTCTGGTGCAGGTAGCCTGCCTCTCTCTACCCTGCCTCAGTCAGCCCAGGGCTGCAGAGGTCAGGGAGGCCAGTGGACCCCCAGAGGGCCCCTGTCCACAAGAACCCCCCCATCAAAAGAATGAGGATTGCCTGGCTAGTAGCCCTAGTCAGGTGATGGGTAAAAACATTCCTGAGGGATCTCCTTTACAGGTAGTTAGGGACCTCCCCCAGGGGGATTCTGTTGGGCACAGGCAAACATGGGACCTTAGGGCCCCAAACCTGACCTGTCCCTCCAGTAAGCCCACAAAAGGGACCCAGCCTCCAGCTTTAGGTAGCCAGAGGCTGACCCTGAGAGCACAGTGCAACTCAGTTAAAGAAAGAAAGGCATCCATGGTGGAGGATGATTGGAGGAAGCTGAGGCCTCACTTTGAGGACACTCACTTCAGTACTCCATCTCAACACCAGCCTTTTACTTTGCCAAGACACACCACAGGTAGAGATTCCCTATGGTGGAGACCCTCTGATACCCTTAGGGTGAGGGATTGCTTAGTGGACCATGAGACAGGGGGTAACCATGCCAGTGCTGGTTCCTCCTTATATGGCCACTTGGGCAATATAGGCTTACCTGGTCAAGGTCAGCCTTATCTCCCTTCGTTTGGGGGGGGGTTGTGTAGGAAGGTGGATATCTGACTATGGTTACCCCCAAATTTTTGCCTAGTGTCTAGCTGGTTTTTCGACTTAGTTGGCCTGAGATCCTGCCATTCAGGCTCTCAGGCTATCTGCTCTCTCTGTAAAATGGACTCCATGTACCCTAGGTACATACCCAATTGGTTGGATCACCCTGTCAGCCCCTGTACCAGTGTACACTAGGTACCCAGGGCATTGGTGTATCCAAGGCCTGCCAGGGGCTGAAGCATGTATTATGCCACCCCAGGCTTGGCCTAACAATCTGACACAACTGGCTGATCACTCAGCTGGGGTAAGTTGGTGTAATCACCTCTTACTTAGGTGTAGTATACCTATACCTAAACTTAAATGGGACACCTGGTAACCTATAAGTCACTCCTATGGCAGGCCTTAACAATCCTGAAGGCAGAGTGCTTGGTTCCATGTGAGATGGTGCTCTGGCATGAGCTGAGCCTGTCTGCAGTGGTCGGAACAACTTCCTTCTACTGTTTCCAGATATCGTCATACCATATACTCTTAAGTGCATTATGAACCTCGCGGTTAAATGCTATCTTTGGTTTGGCTTTATCAAAACATGTCGAGTAAGGTGTCATACGAATTGGAATACTAACCCCTCGCCAATTCTGGCGACGGGGTTAGCATTCCACCCTTCTAGAGGGACACGACATGTACAGTACCTGAAACCCGGGTAAAATCAGACATAGCCTCAGCTCCACAAAATGGATGCTGCCACCACAGACACAAGTCTGCCCTCCTGCTGCTGGGAGTCCTTCCAGCTTGGGAGGTGTGGACAAAGGGTTTCCTGCCAGGGGAGGTGCATGCACCACCCCAGACAGGATTTTGTGTATTGGTCAGGTAGGGCTTGAAAGAAACCAGACATGCCTGTGGCTCACAAGGAGCCTCGGTGCATATGCCAGTTCAAACCGGTCCTGGGGCACACCAGTCCCGGGCCTGGGGCGAGCTGGACAAAGGATTGGGGGTGTAACCACCCCCCTTCCTGGTCCCACCCATAGGGAGGGACCTAGCAGGTAGTCCGGCCCCTAGAATCTGCTTAAAGGTAGGAGCTGTGTCCTAAGACTTTAGACATCCTGGAATCAACTTGAAACTAAGAAGAAGACGGGAACTTCGACGCTCTGCCGCACAGAGGACTGAAGCCAATCTCCCCTGTGGTCAGGGAGTGACCACCTTGCTAACGCAAGCACCATCCAGCGAATCAACGTCTGCTTTGCCGCCGCCTCCCGCCGGAGCCCGAGCCCAGAGACTGACAAGACCTGAACCTCCAGACCTCTCACCGCCCGATCCACAGTCCCTGAAAAGAGGAGACCCGTGGAGGCACCGAGACACGTGGAGCCAGCCATCTTGGAACGACTACGACAAGCTGACAAGTGCAACAACCGAGGCTCCCTCCAAGTTGTGCTTTGGGTCCTGAGAAGCCCAACCCTCGAGCAGCATCTGCACCAAAGGTGAGCCCTCCAGCATCTCCACGATCTGCGTGGGGCCCTTCTGCATTTTGCCACTCGACGCGCCTAACCGGTTGCTGGCCCGCTGGCTAGTGGCCATCTTGGCGACGAAATCTACGACAAACACCGCTGGTCTGGTTGCTCCAGACTGGCCCTTGCTCCCCTCCAAAGGAGCAATCCCTCTGACCTTGCTGGTCAGAACCAACAGCTGATTTCCGAATCCTCCTGCAATTGCTTTTGCCAAGGCTTGTTTGCTTCGACCAAGTCGCCGACACCGCCGACAGCGAGAGCCTGCGTGGGACAGCTCGTGAGCCGACTCCTGGACGTCGTCGACCTTCAGGGACCACGTGGCTGCGGAGACAAGCTACCCCTCATCACCTGTTTGCACCCGACATCGCCTGGTACCCACCTGGTGCCACGCTGGTCACTGGCTAGTGACTGTGAACACTGTCCCCTCTGCTTACAGGTCTTCTGCAACTCCGATCCACTCTTGGATCCACTGCATCTCTTCCCGACCGACCGCCTGCAGCACTTTTGTCTACAGGCCCCACGGAACAGATAGAAGAAACCCGACGCACTTCGAGGCCTATGCACCCGCTTCCTGTGGGTGAGGTAAAGCTGGCACACCTGTGCCCAAGTGTAGTATTACATCTCTAGTGCCTGTGTTCCAAATCTTAAGTTCCTAGGTCATCCGGAAGATTCCTTTTGCAGTAACTTTGTACTTTTTACGCACCCATTGAAACCTATGGGAGCACGCGTGTGACTATTTGCTCTGCACACGCCACCCGTGGACCTCCTGGTCACTAACTGACGTTAGCTCCTTGTAGGCCCAGCGATTCTAGAGGCCCTAGGCCTTTTCCCTTTTCTGTTCGTGGTACTTATACCACTATTTTAGTATATGGTTCGAGTGGCCACCAGGGCCTATCCATATAAAGTGCAACTTCTGTGTATTCTGTGATAATCTTGTTTGACGATTTGTGCTCCTGTGCTCATAAAGAGACTAGGGGTTACTTTGAGAAATAAATACATATATATTTTGAATATATATCTGTGTGGTGTCCTTTCATTGGTATAAAAGGGGGTTACTATTGGTAAAACAGCCTGCTTAACACGCTTCACGAGTTTAGCCTCAAAGACTGCTTAGCCTACGCTACCACTAGGGCAGCTAGTCCGAAAAGGTTGACTTACAACCACACCATAAGGGTTGCTTGGCATGGTACAAGGTGGTCACTAGAACTAGTGAACAGCATATACCAGGCCAACTTCTCACACCATCCTTCACTTTGTAAGCACTGGCGGTTTAAGGGGTGAGTATATCTCACTCCATCCTTCACACTAACTCTACCACACTCTAAATGTATAGAAGGGGGCTCTCTGGATGCACAGGCGGTGTTAAGCATGAGTGCATCTAACACCATCCTTCGCTCTGTAAGCACTGGCAGTGTGAGGGGTGAGTATATCTCACTCCATCCTTCACACTAACTCTACCACACTCTAAATGTATAGAAGACGGCTCTCTGGATGCACTGGCGGTGTTAAGCATGAGTGCATCTAACACCATCCTTCGCTCTGTAAGCACTGGCGGGGTAAGTATATCTCGCTCCATCCTTCACACTAACTCTACCACACTCTAAATGTATAGAAGGCGGCCCTCTGGATGTACTGGCGGTGTTAAGCATGAGTGCATCTAACACCATCCTTTGCTCTGTAAGCACTGGCGGTTTAAGGGGTGAGTATATCTCACTCCATCCTTCACACTAACTCTACCACACTCTAAATGTATAGAAGGTGGCTCTCTGGATGTACTGGCGGTGTTAAGCATGAGTGCGTCTAACACCATCCTTCGCTCTGTAAGCACTGGCGGTTTAAGGGGTGAGCATATCTCACTCCATCATTCACACTAACTCTAACACACTCTAAATGTATAGAAGGCGGCTCTCTGGGTGCACTGGCGGTGTTAAGCATGAGTGCATCTAACACCATCCTTCGCTCTGTAAGCACTGGCAGTGTGAGGGGTGAGTATATCTCACTCCATCCTTCACACTAACTCTACCACACTCTAAATGTATAGAAGGCGGCTCTCTGGATGTACTGGCGGCGTTAAGCATGAGTGCATCTAACACCATCCTTTGCTCTGTAAGCACTGGCAGTGTGAGGGGTGAGTATATCCCGCTCCATCCTTCACACTAACTCTACCACACTCTAAATGTGTAGAAGGTGGCTCTCTGGATGTACTAGCGTGTTAAGCATGAGTGCATCTAACACCATCCTTCACTCTGTAAGCACTGGCGGTTTAAAGTGTGAGTATATCTCACTCCATCCTTCACACTAACTCTACCACTCTCTAAATATATAGAAGGCGGCTCTCTGGATGTACTGGCGGTGTTAAGCATGAGTGCATCTAACACCATCCTTCGCTTTGTAAGCACTGGCAGTGTGAGGGGTGAGTATATCTCACTCCATCCTTCACACTAACTCTACCACACTCTAAATGTATAGAAGGCGGCTCTCTGGATGTACTGGCGGTGTTAAGCATGAGTGCATCTAACACCATCCTTCGCTCTGTAAGCACTGGCGGTTTAAGGGGTGAGTATATCTCACTCCATCCTTCACACTAACTGTACCACACTCTAAATGTAAAAAAAGGCTGCTCTCTGGGTGCACTGGCGTGTTAAGCATGAGTGCATTTAACACCATCCTTCGCTCTGTAAGCACTGGCGGTTTAAGGGGTGAGTATATCTCACTCCATCCTTCACACTAACTCTACCACACTGTAAATGTATAGAAGGCGGCTCTCAGGGTGCACTGGCGTGTTAAGCATGAGTGCATCTAACACCATCCTTCGCTCTGTAAGCACTGGCAGTGTGAGGGGTGAGTATATCTCACTCCATCCTTCACACTAACTCTACCACACTCTAAATGTATAGAAGGCGGCTCTCTGGATGCACTGGCGGTGTTAAGCATGAGTGCATCTAACACCATCCTTTGCTCTGTAAGCACTGGCAGTGTGAGGGGTGAGTATATCTCACTCCATCCTTCACACTAACTCTACCACACTGTAAATGTATAGAAGACGGCTCTCTGGATGCACTGGCGGTGTTAAGCATGAGTGCATCTAACACCATCCTTCGCTCTGTAAGCACTGGCAGTGTGAGGGGTGAGTATATCTCACTCCATCCTTCACACTAACTCTACCACACTCTAAATGTATAGAAGGCGGCTCTCTGGATGCACTGGCGTGTTAAGCATGAGTGCATCTAACACCATCCTTCGCTCTGTAAGCACTGGCAGTGTGAAGGGTGAGTATATCTCACTCCATCCTTCACACTAACTCTACCACACTCTAAATGTATAGAAGGTGGCTCTCTGGATGCACTTGCGGTGTTAAGCATGAGCGCATCTAACACCATCCTTCGCTCTGTAAGCACTGGCGGTTTAAGGGGTGAGTATATCTCACTCCATCCTTCACACTAACTCTACCACACTCTAAATGTAAAAAAAGGCGGCTCTCTGGGTGCACTGGCGTGTTAAGCATGAGTGCATCTAACACCATCCTTCACTCTGTAAGCACTGGCGGTTTAAGGGGTGATTATATCTCACTCCATCCTTCACACTAACTCTACCACACTGTAAATGTATAGAAGGCGGCTCTCAGGGTGCACTGGCGTGTTAAGCATGAGTGCATATAACACCAGCAATCCCTCTGTAAGCACTGGCAGTGTAAGGGGTGAGTATATCTCACTCCATCCTTCACACTAACTCTACCACACTCTAAATGTATAGAAGGCGGCTCTCTGGATGCACTGGCGTGTTAAGCATGAGTGCATCTAACACCATCCTTCGCTCTGTAAGCACTGGCAGTGTGAGGGGTGAGTATATCTCACTCCATCCTTCACACTAACTCTACCACACTCTAAATGAATAGAAGACGGCTCTCTGGATGCACTGGCGGTGTTAAGCATGAGTGCATCTAAAACCATCCTTCGCTCTGTAAGTACTGGCGGGGTGAGTATATCTCGCTCTATCCTTCACACTAACTCTACCACACTCTAAATGTATAGAAGGCGGCTCTCTGGATGTACTGGCGGTGTTAAGCATGAGTGCGTCTAACACCATCCTTCGCTCTGTAAGCAGTGGCGGTTTAAGGGGTGAGTATATCCAGCTCCATCCTTCACACTAACTCTACCACACTCTAAATGTATAGAAGGCGGCTCTCTGGATGTACTGGCGGTGTTAAGCATGAGTGCATCTAACACCAGCAATCTCTCTGTAAGCACTGGCAGTGTAAGGGGTGAGTATATCTCGCTCCATCCTTCACACTAACTCTACCACACTCTAAATGTATAGAAGGCGGCTCTCTGGATGTACTGGCGGTGTTAAGCATGAGTGCGTCTAACACCATCCTTCGCTCTGTAAGCACTGGTGGTTTAAGGGGTGAGTATATCTCACTCGATCCTTCACACTAACTTTACCACACTCTAAATGTATAGAAGGCGGCTCTCTAGATGTACACGCAAGTTAAGCATGAGTGCATCTAACACCATCCTTCACTCTGTAAGAACTGGCGGTTTAAGGGGTGAGTATATCTCACTCCATCCTTCACACTAACTCTACCACACTCTAAATGTATAGAAGGCGGCTCTCTGGATGTACTGGCGTGTTAAGCATGAGTGCATCTAACATCATCCTTCGCTCTGTAAGCACTGGCGGTTTAAGGGGTGAGTATATCTCACTCCATCCTTCACACTAACTCTACCACACTGTAAATGTATAGAAGGCGGCTCTCTGGATGTACTGGCGGTGTTAAGCATGAGTGCATCTAACACCATCCTTTGCTCTGTAAGCACTGGCAGTGTGAGGGGTGAGTATATCCCGCTCCATCCTTCATACTAACTCTACCACACTCTAAATGTATAGAAGGCGGCTCTCTGGATGTACTGGCGTGTTAAGCATGAGTGCATCTAACATCATCCTTCGCTCTGTAAGCACTGGCAGTGTGAGGGGTGAGTATATCTCACTCTATCCTTCACACTAACTCTACCACACTCTAAATGTATAGAAGGCGGCTCTCTGGATGTACTGGCGGTGTTAAGCATGAGTGCATCTAACACCATCCTTCGCTCTGTAAGCACTGGCGGTTTAAGGGGTGAGTATATCTCACTCCATCCTTCACACTAACTGTACCACACTCTAAATGTAAAAAAAGGCTGCTCTCTGGGTGCACTGGCGTGTTAAGCATGAGTGCATTTAACACCATTCTTCGCTCTGTAAGCACTGGCGGTTTAAGGGGTGAGTATATCTCACTCCATCCTTCACACTAACTCTACCACACTGTAAATGTATAGAAGGCGGCTCTCAGGGTGCACTGGCGTGTTAAGCATGAGTGCATCTAACACCATCCTTCGCTCTGTAAGCACTGGCAGTGTGAGGGGTGAGTATATCTCACTCCATCCTTCACACTAACTCTACCACACTCTAAATGTATAGAAGGCGGCTCTCTGGATGCACTGGCATGTTAAGCATGAGTGCATCTAACACCATCCTTCGCTCTGTAAGCACTGGCAGTGTGAAGGGTGAGTATATCTCATTCCATCCTTCACACTAACTCTACCACACTCTAAATGTATAGAAGGTGGCTCTCTGGATGCACTGGCGGTGTTAAGCATGAGCGCATCTAACACCATCCTTCGCTCTGTAAGCACTGGCGGTTTAAGGGGTGAGTATATCTCACTCCATCCTTCACACTAACTCTACCACACTCTAAATGTAAAAAAAGGCGGCTCTCTGGGTGCACTGGCGTGTTAAGCATGAGTGCATCTAACACCAGCAATCTCTCTGTAAGCACTGGCAGTGTAAGGGGTGAGTATATCTCACTCCATCCTTCACACTAACTCTACCACACTCTAAATGTATAGAAGGCGGCTCTCTGGATGCACTGGCGTGTTAAGCATGAGTGCATCTAACACCATCCTTCGCTCTGTAAGCACTGGCAGTGTGAGGGGTGAGTATATCTCACTCCATCCTTCACACTAACTCTACCACACTCTAAATGAATAGAAGACGGCTCTCTGGATGCACTGGCGGTGTTAAGCATGAGTGCATCTAACACCATCCTTCGCTCTGTAAGTACTGGCGGGGTGAGTATATCTCGCTCTATCCTTCACACTAACTCTACCACACTCTAAATGTATAGAAGGCGGCTCTCTGGATGTACTGGCGGTGTTAAGCATGAGTGCATCTAACACCATCCTTCGCTCTGTAAGCAGTGGCGGTTTAAGGGGTGAGTATATCCAGCTCCATCCTTCACACTAACTCTACCACACTCTAAATGTATAGAAGGCGGCTCTCTGGATGTACTGGCGGTGTTAAGCATGAGTGCATCTAACACCAGCAATCTCTCTGTAAGCACTGGCAGTGTAAGGGGTGAGTATATCTCGCTCCATCCTTCACACTAACTCTACCACACTCTAAATGTATAGAAGGCGGCTCTCTGGATGTACTGGCGGTGTTAAGCATGAGTGCGTCTAACACCATCCTTCGCTCTGTAAGCACTGGTGGTTTAAGGGGTGAGTATATCTCACTCGATCCTTCACACTAACTCTACCACACTCTAAATGTATAGAAGGCGGCTCTCTGGATGTACACGCAAGTTAAGCATGAGTGCATCTAACACCATCCTTCACTCTGTAAGAACTGGTGGTTTAAGGGGTGAGTATATCTCACTCCATCCTTCACACTAACTCTACCACACTCTAAATGTATAGAAGGCGGCTCTCTGGATGTACTGGCGTGTTAAGCATGAGTGCATCTAACATCATCCTTCGCTCTGTAAGCACTGGCGGTTTAAGGGGTGAGTATATCTCACTCCATCCTTCACACTAACTCTACCACACTCTAAATGTATAGAAGGCGGCTCTCTGGATGTACTGGCGTGTTAAGCATGAGTGCATCTAACATCATCCTTCGCTCTGTAAGCACTGGCGGTTTAAGGGGTGAGTATATCTCACTCCATCCTTCACACTAACTCTACCACACTGTAAATGTATAGAAGGCGGCTCTCTGGATGTACTGGCGGTGTTAAGCATGAGTGCATCTAACACCATCCTTTGCTCTGTAAGCACTGGCAGTGTGAGGGGTGAGTATATCCCGCTCCATCCTTCATACTAACTCTACCACACTCTAAATGTATAGAAGGCGGCTCTCTAAATGCACAGGCGGTGTTAAGCATGAGTGCGTCTAACACCATCCTTCGCTCTGTAAGCACTGGCGGTTTAAGGGGTGAGTATATCTCACTCGATCCTTCACACTAACTCTACCACACTCTAAATGTATAGAAGGCGGCTCTCTGGATGTACTGGCGTGTTAAGCATGAGTGCATCTAACACCATCCTTCACTTTGTAAGCACTGGCGGTTTAAGGGGTGAGTATATCTCACTCCATCCTTCACACTAACTCTACCACACTCTAAATGTATAGAAGGCGGCTCTCTGGATGCACAGGCGGTGTTAAGCATGAGTGCATCTAACACCATCCTTCGCTCTGTAAGCACTGGCAGTATGAGGGGTGAGTATATCTCACTCCATCCTTCACACTAACTCTACCACACTCTAAATGTATAGAAGACGACTCTCTGGATGCTCTGGCGGTGTTAAGCATGAGTGCATCTAACACCATCCTTTGCTCTGTAAGCACTGGCGGTTTAAGGGGTGAGTATATCTCACTCCATCCTTCACACTAACTCTACCACACTCTAAATGTATAGAAGGCGGCTCTCTGGATGTACTGGCGGTGTTAAGCATGAGTGCGTCTAACACCATCCTTCGCTCTGTAAGCACTGGCGGTTTAAGGGGTGAGTATATCTCACTCGATCCTTCACACTAACTCTACCACACTCTAAATGTATAGAAGGCGGCTCTCTGGATGTACTGGCGTGTTAAGCATGAGTGCATCTAACACCATCCTTCACTTTGTAAGCACTGGCGGTTTAAGGGGTGAGTATATCTCACTCCATCCTTCACACTAACTCTACCACACTCTAAATGTATAGAAGGCGGCTCTCTGGGTGCAGTGGCGGTGTTAAGCATGAGTGCATCTAACACCATCCTTCGCTCTGTAAGCACTGGCAGTGTGAGGGGTGAGTATATCTCACTCCATCCTTCACACTAACTCTACCAAACTCTAAATGTATAGAAGGCGGCTCTCTGGATGTACTGGCGGTGTTAAGCATGAGTGCATCTAACACCATCCTTTGCTCTGTAAGCACTGGCAGTGTGAGGGGTGAGTATATCTCACTCCATCCTTCACACTAACTCTACTACACTGTAAATGTATAGAAGGCGGCTCTCAGGGTGCACTGGCGTGTTAAGCATGAGTGCATCTAACACCATCAATGTCTCTGTAAGCACTGGCAGTGTGAGGGGTGAGTATATCTCACTCCATCCTTCACACTAACTCTACCACACTCTAAATATATAGAAGGCGGCTCTCTGGATGCACTGGCGTGTTAAGCATGAGTGCATCTAACACCATCCTTTGCTCTGTAAGCACCGGCAGTGTGAGGGGTGAGTATATCCCACTCCATCCTTCACACTAACTCTACCACACTCTAAATGTATAGAAGGCGGCTCTCTGGATGTACTGGCGTGTTAAGCATGAGTGCATCTAACATCATCCTTCGCTCTGTAAGCACTGGCGGTTTAAGGGGTGAGTATATCTCACTCCATCCTTCACACTAACTCTACCACACTCTAAATGTATAGAAGGCGGCTCTCTGGATGTACTGGCGTGTTAAGCATGAGTGCATCTAACATCATCCTTCGCTCTGTAAGCACTGGCGGTTTAAGGGGTGAGTATATCTCACTCCATCCTTCACACTAACTCTACCACACTGTAAATGTATAGAAGGCGGCTCTCTGGATGTACTGGCGGTGTTAAGCATGAGTGCATCTAACACCATCCTTTGCTCTGTAAGCACTGGCAGTGTGAGGGGTGAGTATATCCCACTCCATCCTTCACACTAACTCTACCACACTCTAAATGTATAGAAGGCGGCTCTCTGGATGCACTGGCGTGTTAAGCATGAGTGCATCTAACATCATCCTTCGCTCTGTAAGCACTGGCGGTTTAAGGGGTGAGTATATCTCACTCCATCCTTCACACTAACTCTACCACACTCTAAATGTATAGAAGGCGGCTCTCTGGATGTACTGGCGTGTTAAGCATGAGTGCATCTAACATCATCCTTCGCTCTGTAAGCACTGGCGGTTTAAGGGGTGAGTATATCTCACTCCATCCTTCACACTAACTCTACCACACTGTAAATGTATAGAAGGCGGCTCTCTGGATGTACTGGCGGTGTTAAGCATGAGTGCATCTAACACCATCCTTTGCTCTGTAAGCACTGGCAGTGTGAGGGGTGAGTATATCCCGCTCCATCCTTCATACTAACTCTACCACACTCTAAATGTATAGAAGGCGGCTCTCTAAATGCACAGGCGGTGTTAAGCATGAGTGCGTCTAACACCATCCTTCGCTCTGTAAGCACTGGCGGTTTAAGGGGTGAGTATATCTCACTCGATCCTTCACACTAACTCTACCACACTCTAAATGTATAGAAGGCGGCTCTCTGGATGTACTGGCGTGTTAAGCATGAGTGCATCTAACACCATCCTTCACTTTGTAAGCACTGGCGGTTTAAGGGGTGAGTATATCTCACTCCATCCTTCACACTAACTCTACCACACTCTAAATGTATAGAAGGCGGCTCTCTGGATGCACAGGCGGTGTTAAGCATGAGTGCATCTAACACCATCCTTCGCTCTGTAAGCACTGGCAGTATGAGGGGTGAGTATATCTCACTCCATCCTTCACACTAACTCTACCACACTCTAAATGTATAGAAGACGACTCTCTGGATGCACTGGCAGTGTTAAGCATGAGTGCATCTAACACCATCCTTTGCTCTGTAAGCACTGGCGGTTTAAGGGGTGAGTATATCTCACTCCATCCTTCACACTAACTCTACCACACTCTAAATGTATAGAAGGCGGCTCTCTGGATGTACTGGCGGTGTTAAGCATGAGTGCGTCTAACACCATCCTTCGCTCTGTAAGCACTGGCGGTTTAAGGGGTGAGTATATCTCACTCGATCCTTCACACTAACTCTACCACACTCTAAATGTATAGAAGGCGGCTCTCTGGATGTACTGGCGTGTTAAGCATGAGTGCATCTAACACCATCCTTCACTTTGTAAGCACTGGCGGTTTAAGGGGTGAGTATATCTCACTCCATCCTTCACACTAACTCTACCACACTCTAAATGTATAGAAGGCGGCTCTCTGGGTGCAGTGGCGGTGTTAAGCATGAGTGCATCTAACACCATCCTTCGCTCTGTAAGCACTGGCAGTGTGAGGGGTGAGTATATCTCACTCCATCCTTCACACTAACTCTACCAAACTCTAAATGTATAGAAGGCGGCTCTCTGGATGTACTGGCGGTGTTAAGCATGAGTGCATCTAACACCATCCTTTGCTCTGTAAGCACTGGCAGTGTGAGGGGTGAGTATATCTCACTCCATCCTTCACACTAACTCTACTACACTGTAAATGTATAGAAGGCGGCTCTCAGGGTGCACTGGCGTGTTAAGCATGAGTGCATCTAACACCATCAATGTCTCTGTAAGCACTGGCAGTGTGAGGGGTGAGTATATCTCACTCCATCCTTCACACTAACTCTACCACACTCTAAATATATAGAAGGCGGCTCTCTGGATGCACTGGCGTGTTAAGCATGAGTGCATCTAACACCATCCTTTGCTCTGTAAGCACCGGCAGTGTGAGGGGTGAGTATATCCCACTCCATCCTTCACACTAACTCTACCACACTCTAAATGTATAGAAGGTGGCTCTCTGGATGTACTGGCGTGGTAAGCATGAGTGCATCTAACACCATCCTTCGCTCTGTAAGCACTGGCGGTTTAAAGGGTGAGTATATCTCACTCCATCCTTCACACTAACTCTACCACACTCTAAATGTATAGAAGGCGGCTCTCTGGATGTACTGGCAGTGTTAAGCATGAGTGCATCTAACACCATCCTTCGCTCTGTAAGCACTGGCAGTGTGAGGGGTGAGTATATCTCACTCCATCCTTCACACTAACTCTACCACACTCTAAATGTATAGAAGGCGGCTCTCTGGATGTACTGGCGGTGTTAAGCATGAGTGCATCTAACACCATCCTTCGCTCTGTAAGCACTGGCGGTTTAAGGGGTGAGTATATCTCACTCCATCCTTCACACTAACTGTACCACACTCTAAATGTAAAAAAAGGCGGCTCTCTGGGTGCACTGGCGTGTTAAGCATGAGTGCATTTAACACCATCCTTCGCTCTGTAAGCACTGGCGGTTTAAGGGGTGAGTATATCTCACTCCATCCTTCACACTAACTCTACCACAATGTAAATGTATAGAAGGCGGCTCTCAGGGTGCACTGGCGTGTTAAGCATGAGTGCATCTAACACCATCCTTCGCTCTGTAAGCACTGGCAGTGTGAGGGGTGAGTATATCTCACTCCATCCTTCACACTAACTCTACATGTATAGAAGGCAGCTCTCTGGATGCACTGGCGGTGTTAAGCATGAGTGCATCTAACACCATCCTTTGCTCTGTAAGCACTGGCAGTGTGAGGGGTGAGTATATCTCACTCCATCCTTCACACTAACTCTACCACACTGTAAATGTATAGAAGACGGCTCTCTGGATGCACTGGCGGTGTTAAGCATGAGTGCATCTAACACCATCCTTCGCTCTGTAAGCACTGGCGGGGTGAGTATATCTCGCTCCATCCTTCACACTAACTCTACCACACTCTAAATGTAAAAAAAGGTGGCTCTCTTGGTGCCCTGGCGTGTTAAGCATGAGTGCATTTAACACCATCCTTCGCTCTGTAAGCACTGGCGGTTTAAGGGGTGAGTATATCTCACTCCATCCTTCACACTAACTCTACCACACTGTAAATATATAGAAGGCGGCTCTCAGGGTGCACTGGCGTGTTAAGCATGAGTGCATCTAACACCATCCTTCGCTCTGTAAGCACTGGCAGTGTGAGGGGTGAGTACATCTCACTCCATCCTTCACACTAACTCTACCACACTCTAAATATATAGAAGGCAGCCCTCTGGATGTACTGGCGGTGTTAAGCATGAGTGCATCTAACACCATCCTTTGCTCTGTAAGCACTGGCGGTTTAAGGGGTGAGTATATCTCACTCCATCCTTCACACTAACTCTACCACACTGTGGAAATATGGATTTTCCCGATCAGTTATGTCCCCTATCTTGGACCCCAACGGTTCTATGTGCATGTCACAAGTGCATGTATGTTCCCTCCAGTTCCAGTTATGAAGACGCAAATACATGTGCGTCCACCGTCAACATGTCCTCTGTCAGATCCGCCATGAATAGGCCGGATATTCCATTCCTAAGTATGAAAGGCCACCGGTTTTGTATGGTTCACTTATGCCATTTTACAGTCCAGGCAAGTAGGCCCTGATTCTGTCATCAAACTCCTCTTGCTTTCTGCCTCTGAAAACTCCAGTTCGAGCCTGCATCTGTGACCATGAACTTTGTCTCATTCTCTGCGCGGCTCACGAAGCCTGACATCAGCCTATTCTCTGCCAAGAACTGTATTTCGCCTTCGAGTTATCTGCTTCCCCCTCAGCCGATGCATTCCTGTCTAGTAGTTTAAGTAAACATTCTTCCAGCTACCGAGCAAAAGGCTCGACTTCTCTGTCCTCATGCAAGTAATTCATAGCCCTGTTACCATGAAATATTCCTACCCCCTCGCTTTCAGTGTAGACATTTAGACGCTTGTACACGCACGCACAGTCAGTATAGAATAGATTCTGTCCGAGAGTCCTTCTTTTGCGGATAACATAGTTCTTTAAACATAGGATGTTAGATATGATTTGGGATTAGGTTGACTTGACCCCCCAGACTTTTTGTCTCCACATGTAGAGCTAAATGTCAAGTCCCCTTCACCCCCTAGTTGCACGTCAATCACACGTCATACTGCTGCGCGCGCATCTATGCCAAGTATTATCTTATAGATCCGCCTATAGGTGACATCATAACCAATTATGTTCCTTTTTACTCCTTATTACACCCATTTTCGGTTACGCAGACAATCGTCATTTTCCTTATCAATTGTTACGCCTATTGCATTCGCTTCACTGTAATGTATGTACTATAAAGGTTACTTCTTGTCAATAAAGTATGTACTTCACTTCCTGAACCTCCGTGGTGATGGAACTTGGAGCAACCGATTATAATCGATCATTGGAATAAAGCCCATTCCGAACCTCTAATACCACGGATTCTGCCTCTCATTTTACTGAGCTATTTAATTATGTTTCTGTATCAAATTATGTCCAGGTAAAGGAAAATTATTTACCACAACACTCTAAATGTATAGAAGGCAGCTCTCTGGATGCACTGGCATGTTAAGCATGAGTGCATCTAACACCATCCTTCACTCTGGAAGCACTGGCAGTGTGAGGGGTGAGTATATCTCACTCCATCCTTCACACTAACTCTACCACACTCTAAATGTATAGAAGGCGGCTCTCTGGATGCACTGGCGTGTTAAGCATGAGTGCATCTAACACCATCCTTCGCTCTGTAAGCACTGGCGGTTTAAGGGGTGAGTATATCTCACTCCATCCTTCACACTAACTCTACCACACTCTAAATGTATAGAAGGCGACTCTCTGGATGTACTGGCGTGTTAAGCATGAGTGCATCTATCACCATCCTTCACTTTGTTAGCACTGGCGGTTTAAGGGGTGAGTATATCTCACTCCATCATTCACACTAACTCTACCACACTCTAAATGTATAGAAGGCGGCTCTCTGGGTGCACTGGCGGTGTTAAGCATGAGTGCATCTAACACCATCCTTCGCTCTGTAAGCACTGGCAGTGTGGGGGGTGAGTATATCTCACTCCATCCTTCACACTAACTCTACCACACTCGAAATGTATAGAAGGCAGCTCTCTGGATGCACTGGCGTGTTAAGCATGAGTGCATCTAACACCATCCTTCGCTCTGGAAGCACTGGCAGTGTGAGGGGTGAGTATATCTCACTCCATCCTTCACACTAACTCTACCACACTCTAAATGTATAGAAGGCGGCTCTCTGGATGCACTGGCGTGTTAAGCATGAGTGCATCTAACACCATCCTTCGCTCTGTAAGCACTGGCAGTGTGAGGGGTGAGTATATCTCACTCCATCCTTCACACTAACTCTACCACACTCTAAATGTATAGAAGGCGGCTCTCTGGATCCACTGGCGGTGTTAAGCATGAGTGCATCTAACACCATCCTTCGCTCTGTAAGCACTGGCGGTTTAAGGGGTGAGTATATCTCACTCCATCCTTCACACTAACTCTACCACACTCTAAATGTATAGAAGGTGACTCTCTGGATGTACTGGCGTGTTAAGCATGAGTGCATCTATCACCATCCTTCACTTTGTTAGCACTGGCGGTTTAAGGGGTGAGTATATCTCACTCCATCATTCACACTAACTCTACAACACTCTAAATGTATAGAAGGCGGCTCTCTGGGTGCACTGGCGGTGTTAAGCATGAGTGCATCTAACACCATCCTTCGCTCTGTAAGCACTGGCAGTGTGAGGGGTGAGTATATCTCACTCCAACCTTCACACTAACTCTACCACACTCTAAATGTATAGAAGGCAGCTCTCTGGATGCACTGGTGTGTTAAGCATGAGTGCATCTAACACCATCCTTCGCTCTGTAAGCACTGGCAGTGTGAGGGGTGAGTATATCTCACTCCATCCTTCACACTATCTCTACCACACTCTAAATGTATAGAAGGCGGCTCTCTGGATGTACTGGCGGTGTTAAGCATGAGTGCATCAAACACCATCCTTCGCTCTGGAAGCACTGGCAGTGTGAGGGGTGAGTATATCTCACTCCATCCTTCACACTAACTCTACCACACTCTAAATGTAAAAAAAGGTGGCTCTCTTGGTGCCCTGGCGTGTTAAGCATGAGTGCATTTAACACCATCCTTCGCTCTGTAAGCACTAGCGGTTTAAGGGGTGAGTATATCTCACTCCATCCTTCACACTAACTCTACCACACTGTAAATATATAGAAGGCGGCTCTCAGGGTGCACTGGCGTGTTAAGCATGAGTGCATCTAACACCATCCTTCGCTCTGTAAGCACTGGCAGTGTGAGGGGTGAGTACATCTCACTCCATCCTTCACACTAACTCTACCACACTCTAAATATATAGAAGGCAGCCCTCTGGATGTACTGGCGGTGTTAAGCATGAGTGCATCTAACACCATCCTTTGCTCTGTAAGCACTGGCGGTTTAAGGGGTGAGTATATCTCACTCCATCCTTCACACTAACTCTACCACACTGTAAATATATAGAAGGCGGCTCTCAGGGTGCACTGGCGTGTTAAGCATGAGTGCATCTAACACCATCCTTCGCTCTGTAAGCACTGGCAGTGTGAGGGGTGAGTACATCTCACTCCATCCTTCACACTAACTCTACCACACTCTAAATATATAGAAGGCAGCCCTCTGGATGTACTGGCGGTGTTAAGCATGAGTGCATCTAACACCATCCTTTGCTCTGTAAGCACTGGCGGTTTAAGGGGTGAGTATATCTCACTCCATCCTTCACACTAACTCTACCACACTGTGGAAATATGGATTTTCCCGATCAGTTATGTCCCCTATCTTGGACCCCAACGGTTCTATGTGCATGTCACAAGTACATGTATGTTCCCTCCAGTTCCAGTTATGAAGACGCAAATACATGTGCGTCCACCGTCAACATGTCCTCTGTCAGATCCGCCATGAATAGGCCGGATATTCCATTCCTAAGTATGAAAGGCCACCGGTTTTGTATGGTTCACTTATGCCATTTTACAGTCCAGGCAAGTAGGCCCTGATTCTGTCATCAAACTCCTCTTGCTTTCTGCCTCTGAAAACTCCAGTTCGAGCCTGCATCTGTGACCATGAACTTTGTCTCATTCTCTGCGCGGCTCACGAAGCCTGACATCAGCCTATTCTCTGCCAAGAACTGTATTTCGCCTTCGAGTTATCTGCTTCCCCCTCAGCCGATGCATTCCTGTCTAGTAGTTTAAGTAAACATTCTTCCAGCTACCGAGCAAAAGGCTCGACTTCTCTGTCCTCATGCAAGTAATTCATAGCCCTGTTACCATGAAATATTCCTACCCCCTCGCTTTCAGTGTAGACATTTACAGGCACATGCATCATCATAGTATTTTGCGATTCCTTAATAGCGATTATTAAGGAATCGCAATTAAGGAATAGCAAAACCCTATGCATGTAGGAATCGCTAAAGAAATAGCGATTCCCACAAATTCCATAATTGCGACAAGCAAATTGCGAGTCGCAATTAAGGAATGTCTTCCCATTCATGCCTATGGGCCTCCAGGCCCATAGGAATGAATTAGAGATTGCGGGAGCAATTTGCGAGTACCAGTAGGTACTCGCAAATTGCTCCCGCAATTTCGATGGTGCAAGGGTGTCAAAATGACACCCTATTGCACCCATGTATGTTCACTCTGCACAAATGTTGCATACACACATGCTCTAAGGGCATGTGTGTGGGCAACATGAAACTTAGAAAAATGCAAATAAGTGCATTTTTCTAAGTTTTCGCAAATTACCATGAGGTCCAGCCTCATGGTAATTTGCTCACGCTAATAGCGAAATCGCTATTTTTTAAACTGTAATGCATTGCATTTAAGGAATCTCAATTAGGGATTCCTTAAATGCAATCGCTATTTAAGGAATCCCAATTTTGAGATTCCTTAAATAGCGATTTTTGCATTTGAGATGATGCATCCCAAATGCAAAAATACCGGGAGCAAAGGGTCAGATTCTGAGAATCTGCCCGTTTGCGACCGGTATTTTGCTTGATGCATGTGCCTGTAAGACGCTTGTACACGCACGCACAGTCAGTATAGAATAGATTCTGTCCGAGAGTCCTTCTTTTGCGGATAACATAGTTCTTTAAACATAGGATGTTAGATATGATTTGGGATTAGGTTGACTTGACCCCCCAGACTTTTTGTCTCCACATGTAGAGCTAAATGTCAAGTCCCCTTCACCCCCTAGTTGCACGTCAATCACACGTCATACTGCTGCGCGCGCATCTATGCCAAGTATTATCTTATAGATCCGCCTATAGGTGACATCATAACCAATTATGTTCCTTTTTACTCCTTATTACACCCATTTTCGGTTACGCAGACAATCGTCATTTTCCTTATCAATTGTTACGCCTATTGCATTCGCTTCACTGTAATGTATGTACTATAAAGGTTACTTCTTGTCAATAAAGTATGTACTTCACTTCCTGAACCTCCGTGGTGATGGAACTTGGAGCAACCGATTATAATCGATCATTGGAATAAAGCCCATTCCGAACCTCTAATACCACGGATTCTGCCTCTCATTTTACTGAGCTATTTAATTATGTTTCTGTATCAAATTATGTCCAGGTAAAGGAAAATTATTTACCACAACACTCTAAATGTATAGAAGGCAGCTCTCTGGATGCACTGGCATGTTAAGCATGAGTGCATCTAACACCATCCTTCACTCTGGAAGCACTGGCAGTGTGAGGGGTGAGTATATCTCACTCCATCCTTCACACTAACTCTACCACACTCTAAATGTATAGAAGGCGGCTCTCTGGATGCACTGGCGTGTTAAGCATGAGTGCATCTAACACCATCCTTCGCTCTGTAAGCACTGGCGGTTTAAGGGGTGAGTATATCTCACTCCATCCTTCACACTAACTCTACCACACTCTAAATGTATAGAAGGCGACTCTCTGGATGTACTGGCGTGTTAAGCATGAGTGCATCTATCACCATCCTTCACTTTGTTAGCACTGGCGGTTTAAGGGGTGAGTATATCTCACTCCATCATTCACACTAACTCTACCACACTCTAAATGTATAGAAGGCGGCTCTCTGGGTGCACTGGCGGTGTTAAGCATGAGTGCATCTAACACCATCCTTCGCTCTGTAAGCACTGGCAGTGTGGGGGGTGAGTATATCTCACTCCATCCTTCACACTAACTCTACCACACTCGAAATGTATAGAAGGCAGCTCTCTGGATGCACTGGCGTGTTAAGCATGAGTGCATCTAACACCATCCTTCGCTCTGGAAGCACTGGCAGTGTGAGGGGTGAGTATATCTCACTCCATCCTTCACACTAACTCTACCACACTCTAAATGTATAGAAGGCGGCTCTCTGGATGCACTGGCGTGTTAAGCATGAGTGCATCTAACACCATCCTTCGCTCTGTAAGCACTGGCAGTGTGAGGGGTGAGTATATCTCACTCCATCCTTCACACTAACTCTACCACACTCTAAATGTATAGAAGGCGGCTCTCTGGATCCACTGGCGGTGTTAAGCATGAGTGCATCTAACACCATCCTTCGCTCTGTAAGCACTGGCGGTTTAAGGGGTGAGTATATCTCACTCCATCCTTCACACTAACTCTACCACACTCTAAATGTATAGAAGGTGACTCTCTGGATGTACTGGCGTGTTAAGCATGAGTGCATCTATCACCATCCTTCACTTTGTTAGCACTGGCGGTTTAAGGGGTGAGTATATCTCACTCCATCATTCACACTAACTCTACAACACTCTAAATGTATAGAAGGCGGCTCTCTGGGTGCACTGGCGGTGTTAAGCATGAGTGCATCTAACACCATCCTTCGCTCTGTAAGCACTGGCAGTGTGAGGGGTGAGTATATCTCACTCCAACCTTCACACTAACTCTACCACACTCTAAATGTATAGAAGGCAGCTCTCTGGATGCACTGGTGTGTTAAGCATGAGTGCATCTAACACCATCCTTCGCTCTGTAAGCACTGGCAGTGTGAGGGGTGAGTATATCTCACTCCATCCTTCACACTATCTCTACCACACTCTAAATGTATAGAAGGCGGCTCTCTGGATGTACTGGCGGTGTTAAGCATGAGTGCATCAAACACCATCCTTCGCTCTGGAAGCACTGGCAGTGTGAGGGGTGAGTATATCTCACTCCATCCTTCACACTAACTCTACCACACTCTAAATGTAAAAAAAGGTGGCTCTCTTGGTGCCCTGGCGTGTTAAGCATGAGTGCATTTAACACCATCCTTCGCTCTGTAAGCACTAGCGGTTTAAGGGGTGAGTATATCTCACTCCATCCTTCACACTAACTCTACCACACTGTAAATATATAGAAGGCGGCTCTCAGGGTGCACTGGCGTGTTAAGCATGAGTGCATCTAACACCATCCTTCGCTCTGTAAGCACTGGCAGTGTGAGGGGTGAGTACATCTCACTCCATCCTTCACACTAACTCTACCACACTCTAAATATATAGAAGGCAGCCCTCTGGATGTACTGGCGGTGTTAAGCATGAGTGCATCTAACACCATCCTTTGCTCTGTAAGCACTGGCGGTTTAAGGGGTGAGTATATCTCACTCCATCCTTCACACTAACTCTACCACACTCTAAATGTATAGAAGGCAGCTCTCTGGATGCACTGGCATGTTAAGCATGAGTGCATCTAACACCATCCTTCACTCTGGAAGCACTGGCAGTGTGAGGGGTGAGTATATCTCACTCCATCCTTCACACTAACTCTACCACACTCTAAATGTATAGAAGGCGGCTCTCTGGATGCACTGGTGTGTTAAGCATGAGTGCATCTAACACCATCCTTCGCTCTGTAAGCACTGGCGGTTTAAGGGGTGAGTATATCTCACTCCATCCTTCACACTAACTCTACCACACTCTAAATGTATAGAAGGCGACTCTCTGGATGTACTGGCGTGTTAAGCATGAGTGCATCTATCACCATCCTTCACTTTGTTAGCACTGGCGGTTTAAGGGGTGAGTATATCTCACTCCATCATTCACACTAACTCTACCACACTCTAAATGTATAGAAGGCGGCTCTCTGGGTGCACTGGCGGTGTTAAGCATGAGTGCATCTAACACCATCCTTCGCTCTGTAAGCACTGGCAGTGTGAGGGGTGAGTATATCTCACTCCATCCTTCACACTAACTCTACCACACTCGAAATGTATAGAAGGCAGCTCTCTGGATGCACTGGCGTGTTAAGCATGAGTGCATCTAACACCATCCTTCGCTCTGGAAGCACTGGCAGTGTGAGGGGTGAGTATATCTCACTCCATCCTTCACACTAACTCTACCACACTCTAAATGTATAGAAGGCGGCTCTCTGGATGCACTGGCGTGTTAAGCATGAGTGCATCTAACACCATCCTTCGCTCTGTAAGCACTGGCAGTGTGAGGGGTGAGTATATCTCACTTCATCCTTCACACTAACTCTACCACACTCTAAATGTATAGAAGGCGGCTCTCTGGATCCACTGGCGGTGTTAAGCATGAGTGCATCTAACACCATCCTTCGCTCTGTAAGCACTGGCGGTTTAAGGGGTGAGTATATCTCACTTCATCCTTCACACTAACTCTACCACACTCTAAATGTATAGAAGGTGACTCTCTGGATGTACTGGCGTGTTAAGCATGAGTGCATCTATCACCATCCTTCACTTTGTTAGCACTGGCGGATTAAGGGGTGAGTATATCTCACTCCATCATTCACACTAACTCTACCACACTCTAAATGTATAGAAGGCGGCTCTCTGGGTGCACTGGCGGTGTTAAGCATGAGTGCATCTAACACCATCCTTCGCTCTGTAAGCACTGGCAGTGTGAGGGGTGAGTATATCTCACTCCAACGTTCACACTAACTCTACCACACTCTAAATGTATAGAAGGCAGCTCTCTGGATGCACTGGTGTGTTAAGCATGAGTGCATCTAACACCATCCTTCGCTCTGTAAGAACTGGCAGTGTGAGGGGTGAGTATATCTCACTCCATCCTTCACACTAACTCTACCACACTCTAAATGTATAGAAGGCGGCTCTCTGGATGTACTGGCGGTGTTAAGCATGAGTGCATCTAACACCATCCTTCGCTCTGGAAGCGCTGGCAGTGTGAGGGGTGAGTATATCTCACTCCATCCTTCACACTAACTCTACCACACTCTAAATGCATAGAAGGCGGCTCTCTGGATGCACTGGCGGTGTTAAGCATGAGTGCATCTAACACCATCCTTCGCTCTGTAAGCACTGGCGGTTTAAGGGGTGAGTATATCTCACTCCATCCTTCACACTAACTCTACCACACTCTAAATGTAAAAAAAGGCGGCTCTCTGGGTGCACTGGCGTGTTAAGCATGAGTGCATCTAACACCATCCTTCGCTCTGTAAGCACTGGCGGTTTAAGGGATGAGTATATCTCACTCCATCCTTCACACTAACTCTACCACACTGTAAATGTATAGAAGGCGGCTCTCAGGGTGCACTGGCGTGTTAAGCATGAGTGCATCTAACACCATCAATCTCTCTGTAAGCACTGGCAGTGTAAGGGGTGAGTATATCTCACTCCATCCTTCACACTAACTCTACCACACTCTAAATGTATAGAAGGCGGCTCTCTGGATGCACTGGCGTGTTAAGCATGAGTGCATCTAACACCATCCTTCGCTCTGTAAGCACTGGCAGTGTGAGGGGTGAGTATATCTCACTCCATCCTTCACACTAACTCTACCACACTCTAAATGAATAGAAGACGGCTCTCTGGATGCACTGGCGGTGTTAAGCATGAGTGCATCTAACACCATCCTTCGCTCTGTAAGTACTGGCGGGGTGAGTATATCTCGCTCTATCCTTCACACTAACTCTACTACACTCTAAATGTATGGAAGGCGGCTCTCTGGATGGACAGGCAAGTTAAGCATGAGTGCATCTAACACCATCCTTCGCTCTGTAAGAACTGGCGGTTTAAGGGGTGAGTATATCTCACTCGATCCTTCACACTAACTCTACCACACTCTAAATGTATAGAAGGCGGCTCTCTGGATGTACTGGCGGTGTTAAGCATGAGTGCATCTAACACCATCCTTTGCTCAGTAAGCACTGGCAGTGTGAGGCGTGAGTATATCCCGCTCCATCCTTCACACTAACTCTACCACACTCTAAATGTATAGAAGGCGGCTCTCTGGATGTACTGGCGTGTTAAGCATGAGTGCATCTAACACCATCCTTCGCTCTGTAAGCACTGGCGGTTTAAAGGGTGAGTATATCTCACTCCATCCTTCACACTAACTCTACCACACTCTAAATGTATAGAAGGCGGCTCTCTGGATGTACTGGCGGTGTTAAGCATGAGTGCATCTAACACCATCCTTCGCTCTGTAAGCACTGGCAGTGTGAGGGGTGAGTATATCTCACTCCATCCTTCACACTAACTCCACCACACTCTAAATGTATAGAAGGCGGCTCTCTGGATATACTGGCGGTGTTAAGCATGAGTGCATCTAACACCATCCTTCGCTCTGTAAGCACTGGCGGTCTAAGGGGTGAGTATATCTCACTCCATCCTTCACACTAACTCTACCACACTCTAAATGTAAAAAAAGCGGCTCTCTAGGTGCACTGGCGTGTTAAGCATGAGTGCATTTAACACCATCCTTTGCTCTGTAAGCACTGGCAGTGTGAGGGGTGAGTATATCTCACTCCATCCTTCACACTAACTCTACCACACTGTAAATGTATAGAAGACGGCTCTCTGGATGCACTGGCGGTGTTAAGCATGAGTGCATCTAACACCATCCTTCGCTCTGTAAGCACTGGCGGGGTGAGTATATCTCGCTCCATCCTTCACACTAACTCTACCACACTCTAAATGTAAAAAAAGGTGGCTCTCTGGGTGCACTGGCGTGTTAAGCATGAGTGCATTTAACACCATCCTTCGCTCTGTAAGCACTGGCGGTTTAAGGGGTGAGTCTATCTCACTCCATCCTTCACACTAACTCTACCACACTGTAAATGTATAGAAGGCAGCTCTCAGGGTGCACTGGCGTGTTAAGCATGAGTGCATCTAACACCATCCTTCGCTCTGTAAGCACTGGCAGTGTGAGGGGTGAGTATATCTCACTCCATCCTTCACACTAACTCTACCACACTCTAAATATATAGAAGGCAGCCCTCTGGATGTACTGGCGGTGTTAAGCATGAGTGCATCTATCACCATCCTTCGCTCTGTAAGCACTGGCGGTTTAAGGGGTGAGTATATCTCACTCCATCCTTCACACTAACTCTACCACACTCTAAATGTATAGAAGGCGGCACTCTGGATATACTGGCGGTGTTAAGCATGAGTGCATCTAACACCATCCTTCGCTCTGTAAGCACTGGCGGTCTAAGGGGTGAGTATATCTCACTCCATCCTTCACACTAACTCTACCACACTCTAAATGTAAAAAAAGCGGCTCTCTGGGTGCACTGGCGTGTTAAGCATGAGTGCATTTAACACCATCCTTTGCTCTGTAAGCACTGGCAGTGTGAGGGGTGAGTATATCTCACTCCATCCTTCACACTAACTCTACCACACTGTAAATGTATAGAAGACGGCTCTCTGGATGCACTGGCGGTGTTAAGCATGAGTGCATCTAACACCATCCTTCGCTCTGTAAGCACTGGCGGGGTGAGTATATCTCGCTCCATCCTTCACACTAACTCTACCACACTCTAAATGTAAAAAAAGGTGGCTCTCTGGGTGCACTGGCGTGTTAAGCATGAGTGCATTTAACACCATCCTTCGCTCTGTAAGCACTGGCGGTTTAAGGGGTGAGTCTATCTCACTCCATCCTTCACACTAACTCTACCACACTGTAAATGTATAGAAGGCAGCTCTCAGGGTGCACTGGCGTGTTAAGCATGAGTGCATCTAACACCATCCTTCGCTCTGTAAGCACTGGCAGTGTGAGGGGTGAGTATATCTCACTCCATCCTTCACACTAACTCTACCACACTCTAAATATATAGAAGGCAGCCCTCTGGATGTACTGGCGGTGTTAAGCATGAGTGCATCTATCACCATCCTTCGCTCTGTAAGCACTGGCGGTTTAAGGGGTGAGTATATCTCACTCCATCCTTCACACTAACTCTACCACACTCTAAATGTATAGAAGGCGACTCTCTGGATGTACTGGCGTGTTAAGCATGAGTGCATCTATCACCATCCTTCACTTTGTTAGCACTGGTGGTTTAAGGGGTGAGTATATCTCACTCCATCCTTCACAATAACTCTACCACACTCTAAATGTATAGAAGGCGGCTCTCTGGATGCACTGGTGATGTTAAGCATGAGTGCATCTAACACCATCCTTCGCTCTGTAAGCACTGGCGGTTTAAGGGGTGAGTATATCTCACTCCATCCTTCACACTAACTCTACCACACTCTAAATGTAAAAAAAGGCAGCTCTCTGGGTGCACTGGCGTGTTAAGCATGAGTGCATCTAACACCATCCTTCGCTCTGTAAGCACTGGTGGTTTAAGGGGTGAGTATATCTCACTCCATCCTTCACACTAACTCTACTACACTGTAAATGTATAGAAGGCGGCTCTCAGGGTGCACTGGCGTGTGAAGCATGAGTGCATCTAACACCATCAATGTCTCTGTAAGCACTGGCAGTGTGAGGGGTGAGTATATCTCACTCCATCCTTCACACTAACTCTACCACACTCTAAATATATAGAAGGCGGCTCTCTGGATGCACTGGCGTGTTAAGCATGAGTGCATCTAACACCATCCTTTGCTCTGTAAGCACTGGCAGTGTGAGGGGTGAGTATATCCCGCTCCATCCTTCACACTAACTCTACCACACTCTAAATGTGTAGAAGGTGGCTCTCAGGGTGCACTGGCGTGTTAAGCATGAGTGCATCTAACACCATCCTTCGCTCTGTAAGCACTGGCAGTGTGAGGGGTGAGTATATCTCACTCCATCCTTCACACTAACTCTACCACACTCTAAATGTAAAAAAAGGCGGCTCTCTGGGTGCACTGGCGGTGTTAAGCATGAGTGCATCTAACACCATCCTTCGCTCTGTAAGCACTGGCAGTGTGAGGGGTGAGTATATCTCACTCCATCCTTCACACTAACTCTATCACACTCTAAATGTATAGAAGGCAGCTCTCTGGATGCATTGGCGAGTTAAGCATGAGTGCATCTAACACCATCCTTCGCTCTGTAAGCACTGGCAGTATGAGGGGTGAGTATATCTCACTCCATCCTTCACACTAACTCTACCACACTCTAAATGTATAGAAGGCGGCTCTCTGGATGTACTGGCGGTGTTAAGCATGAGTGCATCTAACACCATCCTTCGCTCTGTAAGCACTGGCAGTGTGAGGGGTGAGTATATCTCACTCCATCCTTCACACTAACTCTACCACACTCTAAATGTAAAAAAAGGCGGCTCTCTGGGTGCACTGGCTTGTTAAGCATGAGTGCATCTAACACCATCCTTCACTCTGTAAGCACTGGCAGTGTAAGGGGTGAGTATATCTCGCTCCATCCTTCACACTAACGCTACCACACTCTAAATGTATAGAAGGCGGCTCTCTGGATGCACTGGCGTGTTAAGCATGAGTGCATCTAACACCATCCTTCGCTCTGTAAGCACTGGCAGTGTGAGGGGTGAGTATATCTCACTCCATCCTTCACACTAACTCTACCACACTCTAAATGAATAGAAGACGGCTCTCTGGATGCACTGGCGGTGTTAAGCATGAGTGCATCTAACACCATCCTTCGCTCTGTAAGTACTGGCGGGGTGAGTATATCTCGCTCTATCCTTCACACTAACTCTACCACACTCTAAATGTATAGAAGGCAGCTCTCTGGATGTACTGGCGGTGTTAAGCATGAGTGCGTCTAACACCATCCTTCGCTCTGTAAGCACTGGCGGTTTAAGGGGTGAGTATATCCCGCTCCATCCTTCACACTAACTCTACCACACTCTAAATGTATAGAAGGCGGCTCTCTGGATGTACTGGCGGTGTTAAGCATGAGTGCATCTAACACCAGCAATCTCTCTGTAAGCACTGGCAGTGTAAGGGGTGAGTATATCTCGCTCTATCCTTCACACTAACTCTACCACACTCTAAATGTTTAGAAGGCGGCTCTCTGGATGTACTGGCGGTGTTAAGCATGAGTGCGTCTAACACCATCCTTCGCTCTGTAAGCACTGGCGGTTTAAGGGGTGAGTATATCTCACTCGATCCTTCACACTAACTCTACCACACTCTAAATGTATAGAAGGCGGCTCTCTGGATGTACACGCAAGTTAAGCATGAGTGCATCTAACACCATCCTTCGCTCTGTAAGAACTGGCGGTTTAAGGGGTGAGTATATCTCACTCCATCCTTCACACTAACTCTACCACACTCTAAATGTATAGAAGGCGGCTCTCTGGATGTACTGGCGTGTTAAGCATGAGTGCATCTAACACCATCCTTCGCTCTGTAAGCACTGGCGGTTTAAGGGGTGAGTATATCTCACTCCATCCTTCACACTAACTCTACCACACTGTAAATGTATAGAAGGCGGCTCTCTGGATGTACTGGTGGTGTTAAGCATGAGTGCATCTAACACCATCCTTTGCTCTGTAAGCACTGGCAGTGTGAGGGGTGAGTATATCCCGCTCCATCCTTCATACTAACTCTACCACACTCTAAATGTATAGAAGGCGGCTCTCTGGATGCACAGGCGGTGTTAAGCATGAGTGCGTCTAACACCATCCTTCGCTCTGTAAGCACTGGCGGTTTAAGGGGTGAGTATATCTCACTCGATCCTTCACACTAACTCTACCACACTCTAAATGTATAGAAGGCGGCTCTCTGGATGTACTGGGGTGTTAAGCATGAGTGCATCTAACACCATCCTTCACTTTGTAAGCACTGGCAGTTTAAGGGGTGAGTATATCTCACTCCATCCTTCACACTAACTCTACCACACTCTAAATGTATAGAAGGCGGCTCTCTGGATGCACAGGCGGTGTTAAGCATGAGTGCATCTAACACCATCCTTCGCTCTGTAAGCACTGGCAGTGTGAGGGGTGAGTATATCTCACTCCATCCTTCACACTAACTCTACCACACTCTAAATGTATAGAAGACGGCTCTCTGGATGCACTGGCGGTGTTAAGCATGAGTGCATCTAACACCATCCTTCGCTCTGTAAGCACTGGCGGGGTGAGTATATCTCGCTCCATCCTTCACACTAACTCTACCACACTCTAAATGTATAGAAGGCGGCCCTCTGGATGTACTGGCGGTGTTAAGCATGAGTGCATCTAACACCATCCTTTGCTCTGTAAGCACTGGCGGTTTAAGGGGTGAGTATATCTCACTCCATCCTTCACACTAACTCTACCACACTCTAAATGTATAGAAGGCGGCTCTCTGGATGTACTGGCGGTGTTAAGCATGAGTGCGTCTAACACCATCCTTCGCTCTGTAAGCACTGGCGGTTTAAGGGGTGAGTAAATCTCACTCGATCCTTCACACTAACTCTACCACACTCTAAATGTATAGAAGGCGGCTCTCTGGATGTACTGGTGTGTTAAAGCATAAGTGCATCTAACACCATCCTTCACTTTGTAAGCACTGGCGGTTTAAGGGGTGAGTATATCTCACTCCATCCTTCACACTAACTCTACCACACTCTAAATGTATAGAAGGCGGCTCTCTGGATGCACAGGCGGTGTTAAGCATGAGTGCATCTAACACCATCCTTTGCTCTGTAAGCACTGGCAGTGTGAGGGGTGAGTATATCTCACTCCATCCTTCACACTAACTCTACCACACTCTAAATGTATAGAAGACGGCTCTCTGGATGCACTGGCGGTGTTAAGCATGAGTGCATCTAACACCATCCTTCGCTATGTAAGCACTGGCGGGGTGAGTATATCTCGCTCCATCCTTCACACTAACTCTACCACACTCTAAATGTATAGAAGGCGGCCCTCTGGATGTACTGGCGGTGTTAAGCATGAGTGCATCTAACACCATCCTTTGCTCTGTAAGCACTGGCGGTTTAAGGGGTGAGTATATCTCACTCCATCCTTCACACTAACTCTACCACACTCTAAATGTATAGAAGGCGGCTCTCTGGATGTACTGGCGGTGTTAAGCGTGAGTGCGTCTAACACCATCCTTCGCTCTGTAAGCAATGGCGGTTTAAGGGGTGAGTATATCTCACTCGATCCTTCACACTAACTCTACCACACTCTAAATGTATAGAAGGCGGCTCTCTGGATGTACTGGCGTGTTAAGCATGAGTGCATCTAACACCATCCTTCACTTTGTAAGCACTGGCGGTTTAAGGGGTGAGCATATCTCACTCCATCCTTCACACTAACTCTAACACACTCTAAATGTATAGAAGGCGGCTCTCTGGGTGCACTGGCGTGTTAAGCATGAGTGCATCTAACACCATCCTTCGCTCTGTAAGCACTGGCAGTGTGAGGGGTGAGTATATCTCACTCCATCCTTCACACTAACTCTACCACACTCTAAATGTATAGAAGGCGGCTCTCTGGATGTACTGGCGGTGTTAAGCATGAGTGCATCTAACACCATCCTTTGCTCTGTAAGCACTGGCAGTGTGAGGGGTGAGTATATCCCGCTCCATCCTTCACACTAACTCTACCACACTCTAAATGTGTAGAAGGTGGCTCTCTGGATGTACTAGCGTGTTAAGCATGAGTGCATCTAACACCATCCTTCACTCTGTAAGCACTGGCGGTTTAAAGGGTGAGTATATCTCACTCCATCCTTCACACTAACTCTACCACTCTCTAAATATATAGAAGGCGGCTCTCTGGATGTACTGGCGGTGTTAAGCATGAGTGCATCTAACACCATCCTTCGCTTTGTAAGCACTGGCAGTGTGAGGGGTGAGTATATCTCACTCCATCCTTCACACTAACTCTACCACACTCTAAATGTATAGAAGGCGGCTCTCTGGATGTACTGGCGGTGTTAAGCATGAGTGCATCTAACACCATCCTTCGCTCTGTAAGCACTGGCGGTTTAAGGGGTGAGTATATCTCACTCCATCCTTCACACTAACTGTACCACACTCTAAATGTAAAAAAAGGCTGCTCTCTGGGTGCACTGGCGTGTTAAGCATGAGTGCATTTAACACCATCCTTCGCTCTGTAAGCACTGGCGGTTTAAGGGGTGAGTATATCTCACTCCATCCTTCACACTAACTCTACCACACTGTAAATGTATAGAAGGCGGCTCTCAGGGTGCACTGGCGTGTTAAGCATGAGTGCATCTAACACCATCCTTCGCTCTGTAAGCACTGGCAGTGTGAGGGGTGAGTATATCTCACTCCATCCTTCACACTAACTCTACCACACTCTAAATGTATAGAAGGCGGCTCTCTGGATGCACTGGCGGTGTTAAGCATGAGTGCATCTAACACCATCCTTTGCTCTGTAAGCACTGGCAGTGTGAGGGGTGAGTATATCTCACTCCATCCTTCACACTAACTCTACCACACTGTAAATGTATAGAAGACGGCTCTCTGGATGCACTGGCGGTGTTAAGCATGAGTGCATCTAACACCATCCTTCGCTCTGTAAGCACTGGCAGTGTGAGGGGTGAGTATATCTCACTCCATCCTTCACACTAACTCTACCACACTCTAAATGTATAGAAGGCGGCTCTCTGGATGCACTGGCGTGTTAAGCATGAGTGCATCTAACACCATCCTTCGCTCTGTAAGCACTGGCAGTGTGAAGGGTGAGTATATCTCACTCCATCCTTCACACTAACTCTACCACACTCTAAATGTATAGAAGGCGGCTCTCTGGATGCACTGGCGGTGTTAAGCATGAGTGCATCTAACACCATCCTTCGCTCTGTAAGCACTGGCGGTTTAAGGGGTGAGTATATCTCACTCCATCCTTCACACTAACTCTACCACACTCTAAATGTAAAAAAAGGCGGCTCTCTGGGTGCACTGGCGTGTTAAGCATGAGTGCATCTAACACCATCCTTCACTCTGTAAGCACTGGCGGTTTAAGGGGTGATTATATCTCACTCCATCCTTCACACTAACTCTACCACACTGTAAATGTATAGAAGGCGGCTCTCAGGGTGCACTGGCGTGTTAAGCATGAGTGCATCTAACACCAGCAATCTCTCTGTAAGCACTGGCAGTGTAAGGGGTGAGTATATCTCACTCCATCCTTCACACTAACTCTACCACACTCTAAATGTATAGAAGGCGGCTCTCTGGATGCACTGGCGTGTTAAGCATGAGTGCATCTAACACCATCCTTCGCTCTGTAAGCACTGGCAGTGTGAGGGGTGAGTATATCTCACTCCATCCTTCACACTAACTCTACCACACTCTAAATGAATAGAAGACGGCTCTCTGGATGCACTGGCGGTGTTAAGCATGAGTGCATCTAACACCATCCTTCGCTCTGTAAGTACTGGCGGGGTGAGTATATCTCGCTCTATCCTTCACACTAACTCTACCACACTCTAAATGTATAGAAGGCGGCTCTCTGGATGTACTGGCGGTGTTAAGCATGAGTGCGTCTAACACCATCCTTCGCTCTGTAAGCAGTGGCGGTTTAAGGGGTGAGTATATCCAGCTCCATCCTTCACACTAACTCTACCACACTCTAAATGTATAGAAGGCGGCTCTCTGGATGTACTGGCGGTGTTAAGCATGAGTGCATCTAACACCAGCAATCTCTCTGTAAGCACTGGCAGTGTAAGGGGTGAGTATATCTCGCTCCATCCTTCACACTAACTCTACCACACTCTAAATGTATAGAAGGCGGCTCTCTGGATGTACTGGCGGTGTTAAGCATGAGTGCGTCTAACACCATCCTTCGCTCTGTAAGCACTGGCGGTTTAAGGGGGGAGTATATCTCACTCGATCCTTCACACTAACTCTACCACACTCTAAATGTATAGAAGGCGGCTCTCTGGATGTACACGCAAGTTAAGCATGAGTGCATCTAACACCATCCTTCGCTCTGTAAGAACTGGCGGTTTAAGGGGTGAGTATATCTCACTCCATCCTTCACACTAACTCTACCACACTCTAAATGTATAGAAGGCGGCTGTTGTAATATGCTACAAATTAGTGATGTCATTCATGACATATTGTTATGGCTATGGGGTTCTAGAGTGGACTCTTCATGGGCTGATGTGAGGAATGTTGGGAAAAGAATGTTAACAGATCTCTGGATGAACCTGCTGGCAGTTGGATGGCTGAGCTGTGTTACCTGTATCCTGAATTAAACTTCTACTATAAACTTCAACTGAAGTCTGGATCCTCATTCAACCCACTGAAGTGTACTTTTTAACACTGGCGACGACTGGGAAAGCAGCTCAACACCAGACTACAGCAGTGACTTATAACGATTCGAAAAGGAGATTCACCCTCATGATATGGATCAAAATTCATCTTTCAAGTAAGACTGTTATTTTTTGCAAGGCGCTTATTCATCAGGGACTACTTCATCTTTACTCATTCTTCAACCTGCTCTGTTTTGGCTGATACTTATCATCCTCACAGCGTTACAGCGTTACGATATATAAATATTTTATTGTTTAACAAAACAACGAAAATTCTTGCTGAGTCGCGCTAGTTGAGTAAGACAGCTAACTAGCTCTTTGCGCTTTCGTTAACTCTATGGGAATGCGATCTAATTGGAAATAATAACAATAAAACTTCCATCTACCATGTGATGATTTAAATTAGTTCCACCGGTCATTTGCTCGAACTTTTTTCATCGAGTGACAAGCGCGTGTGTTCTAAGTTCGTCATTCTTTCTCCTGGATGTTCCCATTGTAAGCGGCTGACGCAACGCAGTGTCTCTTGTTGCTCTGCCTACCGTGAAGCCGTGATGACGTCTGTTGCTTAACCTCCCGATCTGCAACGCGGCGTCCCCTGTTGCCTGGCAACCCTTAAGAGCACCACGCATTCGTCACTCTTCCTGCTGGATTTTCCTTTTGTTTGTGGCTGAAGTAACGCGATGTCTCTTGTTGCCGACCGTGAAGCCGTGATGACGTCTGTGGTTAATCTCCCTATCTAGAACGCGGCGTCCTCTGTTGCCTGGTAACCCGTATAAAGCGCCGCTCACACGAAAAGTGAAGAGTGAGAAGAGTCTTCTACGGACACACAGCTGTCCATCGGTAAAGTGATCAGTTTGTGTGTTGAGTCCATTTGTGCTTCGAACATACAGCGCTGACACACACAGCTTTTCTTCAACATTGTGATTACTTTGTGTGTCAAATATACTTCTTTTTGGTTCAGGCGGCGCTGACACACACAGCTTGGATACTTTCTTAATGCCAGTTGTATTGTAAGACTGAACAGCGCTGTCAGATAATAACTAAAGCAAGTTTTTTTTTAGGAATGTTGAACAACTCTGATGCACACAGTTTTTTTTGACAACCAAGTAATCTTTCAGTGTGTCAAGACTGTGTTTGTTTTCTCTAAGCAGCGCTGACACACACAGCTTTTCAATAGTAAAGAAGATGTGTTTTTACTGACAACTGTGTTGATTCCTCAGCCTTTATTAACAATTATCAAGACTGCAGTATTGTTAAGCATTGTTAAGAGCTTTAGGCTCTGTGTGTTTTATTTATATTCAGTTCTTATCCTTTGAGTCA